>NC_138231.1:1711795-1716795 GCF_964197995.2 Scardinius erythrophthalmus | reverse complement strand
AATCTGATGGTACATAGCAACACCCTAACAACCACTCAGAACACCTTAGTAACTGTTAATCTGATGGTGTATAGCAACACTCTAGCAACCACCTAAAACATCTTAGTAACTGCTAATCTAATGATGCATAGCATCACCCTAGTAACCACCCATAACACCTTGGTAACTGCTAATTTGATGGTGTATAGCAACAACTTAGTATCCACCAGAACATTTTAGTAACAGCTAATCTGACACTGCATAGTCAAATTTTAGTAACTGCTAATCTGACGGTGCATAGCAACACCGTAGCAACCTCCCAAAACACTGTTGTAACTGCTAATCTGACACTGCATAGCAACACCCTAGCAACCACAGAGAACTTCTTAGTAATTGCTAATCTGACACTGCATAGCAACACCCTAGCAACCATCCAGAATATTTTAGTAACTGCTAATCTGGCAGTGCATAGCAACACCCAAGCAACCACTCATAACACCTTAGTAACTGTTAATCTGATGGTGCATGGCAACACCCTAACAACCACACAATACACCTTAGTAACTGTTATTCTCGTGGTGTATAGCAACAGCCTAACAACCACTCAGAACACCTTAGTAACTGCTAATCTGACGGTGCATAGCAACACCCTAACAACCACTCAGAACACCTTAGTTACTGCTAATCTGACGGTGCATAGCAACACCTTAACAACAACCCAAAACACCTTAGTAACTACCAGAATGCCTTAGTTATTAACTGCTAATCTGATACTGCATAGCAACACCCTAACAACCATTCAGAACACCGTAGTAACTGTTAATCTGATGGTGCATAGCAACACCCTAACAACCACCCAGAATGCCTTAGTAACTGTTAATCTGATGGTGCATAGCAACACCCTAACAACCATTCAGAACACCGTAGTAACTGTTAATCTGATGGTGCATAGCAACACCCTAACAACCACCCAGAATGCCTTAGTAACTGTTAATCTGATGATGCATAGCAACACCCTATCAACCACCCAGAATGCCTTAGTTACTAACTGCTAAGATGATGGTGCATAGCAACACCCTGGACTTTCAAGCACGACCCCGTCCAGTCAATATCAAAGTTTGTCTTGATTAACCTTCTTTTTCTGTTTGCAATTACTTATCATTGTTACAAGTTAAGTCGTCTTTATTCCTCTAGATCTGTATACAATACAGATTGTTTTAAAGCAGCAGCTTCACATGCAGTGATCAACAGGAAAATTATGCAATTGTTCAGCTGAAGTCAGTTCAGTGTTGATTCAGTTCTGTTGTAAAGATCCTCAATTATTAATTTAGTTCATTTCATCTATGAAGCAGTTCTGCAGAAAACAGTGATGTCATCATCAGCTCGGTTCAGTCAGATCAATAACAGAGTTGAATATTAAATGTCCCCAACTAAGCAAGCCAGAGGCGACAGTGGCAAGAACCCAAACTCCATTAGTGACAGAATGGAGGAGAAAAGCTTGGGAGAACCCAGACAGTTCTGTCACACTAATCTGCTGCATTGTATATATATATTTGATCTCTTTAGTTATGAAACTGATATTACAGCGTGTGTCTCCACAACATCATACTCCATACAGTTCGCTCGAGATGTATTGATTTCTGTTTCTGAAGGGATTACGGTGCGGCGGCTTCTGTATTCCATAATTCAACACCACCGGGATCAGTGTGTTTGGATGTTGCTTGGATAGGAGTGATCACATGTTTTATTTATTGCTGGGAAAAAAATTGTGTGTAACAGCAGGAAAGTACACATTGTGGAATCGAATAAGAATATAAACCAGTCCCGACTGATTGCATGAGCTGTGCTCAGAACTCCTGTAGAATAGCTGATATACACCTTCATTGAATTATTAATGGTGTTGGCTAATAGAACCATCACGATTCCTGTTGATTTAAAGCCTCTAAATCTAAATATTAAAGTTGAGTGTGTGTGTCGTCCAGCAGAGTTTGTTCTCGGGACTAATGACTACATAGCAACACAATGTTTTCCGCCATTTATAAAAATAAAGATAATTGTGTCTATCTCACAACTTTTTTTTTTTTATAAAAAAATTAACGTGCAATTTTGAAAGAAAAAGAAGAAGCTAGAATAGCGATTATATAAAATCAGAATTGCATAGTTATTGCCCAGTAAACAATTAACGACTTTCAGTGTTGAAATATGGCTGAAAATAAGTCGGACTGGTTTTCGACGAGATTTCAACTAAGTAGTTTCGGCCGGACTGTTTGACCGCGTGATCATCTAAGACAGGATAAGTTTGTCATACATGCTAAAATTACGTGAAAAACAAAATACCAAACCATGTTCATTATTATCTCAATTAAATTTAAAGAGTTTTACATATTCCATCAAGACGTTGAAGATCGACCTGTTTTCAACGGTGAAAAGTCGTAATTAGACGTTGAAGATTTACGTCTATTCAACGTCTAATAGACGACCATTTGCTAGCTGGGATATTTTTATGGAATTCTGACTTTATATCTCACATTTCTACTTTATTGCAATTTTGACTATCACAATTCAGACTTTTTATCTCGCAATTGTGACTTTGTTTCACAAATCTGAGTTTACAGTATTTCTTGCTATTCTGACTATATCTGTCAATTCTGACTTTATGTATGTCGCAATTTTGACTTTATATAGCAATTCTGAGTTTTACAATTAAATACAATAGACCTCGAATGGCTCCGCCGGTGTGTGTACACACACACACACACACTCATAGAAAATAATGTGTTTGAATTTTAAAGACGTGGCGCTGCGCTTCTCGCCCGGTGTGCGACCCCCTTGACTCTGTGTCTCTCAATTCTGACTTTATATATTGCGCAATTTTGACTTTATCGCAGTATTTATATTGCGTTTGTGACTGTTTCGCAATTCCGAGTTTACAGTATATCTTGCTATTTTGACTATATCTATCAATTCTGACTTTATATTGCAATTTTGAGTATTGCAATTCTGACTTTATATATTGTTTTTGTGACTTTGTTGCGCAATTCTGAGTTTACAGTATATCTTGCTATTGACTTTATAAATCAATTTTCTGATATTGTCTTGCAATTCTGACTTTATAACTTGTGAATCTGACATTTTCTTTTCTCAGAATTGCAAGAAAAAGTCAGAATTGTTAGATAAAAAAAGTCACAAATACCTTTTTATTTTTTATTTTGTGGCGGAATCAAGCTTCCATATATTTCCGTTCAGATGTTATGTGATTCAGCACACTCTCGATCTCTCTCTCTCTCTCTGTGTGTGTGTGTGTGTGTGTGTGTGATTGTGTGTGTGTGTGTCTTACTGTGTGTGTGTGTGTGTGTGTGTGTGTGATTGTGTGTGTGAGAGAGAGAGTGTGTGTGTGTGTGTGTGTGTGTGTGAGAGAGAGAGAGAGAGAGTGTGTGTGTGTGTGTGTGTGAGAGAGTGTGTCTATGTCTGTGTTTGTGTGTGAGAGAGAGTGTGTCTGACTGAGTGTGTGTGTGTGTGTGTGTGTGTGTGTGTGTGTGTGTGTGTGTGTGAGAGACAGAGAGTGTGTGTGAGAGACAGAGAGTGTGTGTGTGTGTGTGTGTGAGAGACAGAGAGTGTGTGCGTGTGTGTGTGTGTGTGTGTGTGTGAGTGTGAGTGTGTGTGTGTGTGTGTGTGTGTGTGTGTGTGTGTGTGTGTGTGTGTGTGTGTGTGTGTGTGTGTGTGTTTGTAAAAGGCCAGCGTGAGTCGTCTTTAGCATATAGATGTGATTATCCGCCGCTGTGGAAAATGGACTTCAAGCGTCTGCCACTTCACCTCGGAAGTCACTTAGACATTGCTATCCTTGGAAAATCAAATTATAGAGCCATTAATTTGTCAAGGTAATCCGCGCTGTCAGCGGCGCGGGAGAATCAATCTCGCGGGACTGCGTTCATCAAGTACGTGACGCTAGCAGAAGTGAAGCATTATCTAATTAGCATGACTGTCAGGAGCCGTGGATTTACATGCGAATGTTAATATTCACCAGCCCTATAGTAAACAGAAAGATTTGTTCCGGAATTGCATATTTACACGGAAACTATTGTTCTTTATGTATTTATCATAAAATGTATTGGAATCCTGGAGTAAAATAAACTAATAAGCGACTCAAGGCCGTGTGTTTCAGCGATCTCACCACTGAGTGACCCTGTTACAAATCACATCCTCACTTGGCCTTTAGTGGCTTACTGCTTTTTAAAAAAGTAATTATTATTAGTATTATGCAATTTTAAAGGCTCCTACAACCGTTTTACATGCATTCATTTAAAAAAACCCACAAATTTCCTCATAATCTCCACTGCAGCATCTTCTGAAGATTGTCTCTCTAAGCCCCGCCTCTCTGAGAGCTACTCTGCTCTGATTGGTCAGAATCCAAATGCTCATTAGCATATCTGAATCTCAGCTCTTGATCACAGTGATATGAACAGTGACGATGGCGTGGGTTTTATCGTATCAATATCATCAAAGTGGATTTGCTTTGGCAGCAGAAAACAGCTTTTGATTCGACTGCTAAAATATGACATTTTTACACCAAATTTGATTTATTTGGTATTTATTTGAGAGATTCTTGCTTAATTAAACATGCAACATAATCTGGTCTCATTTGGAACCCAATAAACGCTCCACACACGCTAAAAATTGCTGATCGTTTCAACCCATTTTTGGGTCAAATATGGACAAACCCAAATGTTTAACCTAGCGAATGGGTTTGTCTATTTAACCCAAACATGGGTTGAAACAACCCAGCAATTTTTTTCAGAGTGCATTCATACAATAGAAGAACCATTTTCGGTTCCACAAAGAACGTTTCAGTGATCAGTTTCTAAAAGAACCATGTTTTATTAGTGTGAAGATCATTTTAATAATCTGAAGAATCCTTTTCCACTATAAAGAACCTTTAGTGCGATGGAAATATTCCACTGATGTCAAAGGTTCTTCATCGATTCCAATAAAGAAGCTTTATTTTAGTTTGTATTGTTCAAATA
>NC_138231.1:1571795-1706795 GCF_964197995.2 Scardinius erythrophthalmus | reverse complement strand
AAAAAAAAAAAAAAAATGATCTGCCAGTGGGGTCAGAGAAATAATCTTGTTTTCCATTTAAAATAAGATGATTTTTCTGACCCCATTGAAAATGTTGCTTGTTTTATGCCTAAACTCACTTCATTTTGATTTTTTCCCCCCAGAAAACAAGACATAATAATTTATGGCATTTCACTGTAAGTAAATGCATCTTAATTTAAAAATGGTTTGTTATTTGGACTGGAAACCAGACAAAAACACTGAATAAGAAAAGCAGTGTAATAGTGATGCTTGCCTTAGATTACCAATTACAGATTTCTTGTTCAGCACATTTGTATTTGTATATTTTAGAATATAGACCTCAACACACAAAACTCAAGAACGGCGGCAACCACAAATGTAGAAATTCGAGCTCTTAAAGACGCAATATGTAAGATTTTTGAATTAAAATATCCAAAAACCACTAGAACAATGCTATATATTTTGTTGATGTGTGTATTTACATTATCACAAATGTTTCCAACAATGTTTAAATCCTGAGAAATCTGCTATTTTAATCAGTATAACGGCCTGTGTCATTGTGTCGCTTGTCAATAGCCCCTTTCACACAGCAATCCCAGTAAATTACCGTAAAATTACGACTTTAATTTATTAAATAATACGTTTTATCTATAAAGCACCCATCCCAAGCTCAAGGTCGCTGTGAAAGATGACAAAAACACATTAGTATGCATCACACATAGCACATATAGAAATATACAGTTACAAAACAACAGAACACGATCTAATAATCTTCATTCTGCATTCCCACAAAGCATATTACCGTAATTTACCGCTAATGTTACAACTTCCCTACTAGCAAATTGCCGGAACCAATTCACCGGTATTTTTGAAAACGTCCTGTTCACACATGATCTTTTACTGGTAATTTAACGGTAATTTACCAGTAAAGACTGTATTTGTGAAAGGGGCTAATAACGTCATATCTGCGTTACCCTCGATTTACCGCGAATGCCATGTTTGTACCATTCCCTCAGAGACAATGCTATTTTGTCAAGTGTCTAATATAGCCACAGTAAAACTGCATTTTCTCTCACACAATATATTTTAAAATGAATTGCATGTCATTTAGCAACACAAGTCATCGGAGTGTCTCATCGCAGCTGCCGAGCGAACGCACACAGTTACGTCATAACTTTCAGCACACTCAGATGTCGTTTTAGTGTGATTGTTTTGATCAAGTGAAACAGCGCTGCCTTACCCAACAATTTTAATTCATCAGATAAACTGACCTAGATGAGTTAGAATGAAATAAAATAATGTAAATTTAAGTGATCAAAAGTAACTGTAACAAAGTTGAAATTCAGGAAAGTAAGAGGTGAATGTAATCGTAACTTTAATTGTAAAATAAACATAAACAACAAAACAAAATAAGCGGTTGGTCTAAAGTTGCTTCATTACTCATAGGTGTGGTTTGGGCGTAACGTGAAATAAACCAATCAGAGCGTCATCTCACATTCCCTTTAAGAGCAGGCGCGCTTGTTCCATGGCGGATTGCTATTATAACGGCGGATTTGCCAGGAGTGGTTCACAGCCGAGGAGACCGGCGTTCTCGTCAGGGCCGTAAAACACAGAGAAGTGACATTGGGGATGGAGAAACACACCCAGATTAGCTTCGGTTAAACAGGCGTATGATAATTTGGGTAAATGTGTAAGCTAGATTTATGCCTATTTTTCACATCTTCATGGACACAACAATGATTTCCCTCGTGTGGTAATATTTTTCCTTGTAATAATGTATGGTTTTCTAAAAATTAAAACTGCTGCGTCTGTGTAGATGAGAGAAGCAAAGTGTGTGTGTGCACACGCTACATTATGGCCAAGCATGCGCCCTTAAAATAGCCTCTGAATAACTGACTTTAGACGAGGTTTCTCCTGGTCAGTGGCGGAATTGTTTTCTGAAACTGCAAAATAGCACCAGGGAACGTTTGCGCCGGCACACGCCTCCTCTCTTCGCTGAACCGCCCCCGGGAGCGCAAGTTCATTCCCTAATTTACCGACGTGCTTCTGTGGAGGGAAAAGTCCGCTGTGCGCGGGTGAGAAATAGGAATGAAACATACGTCGCAGTACAAAGTCAGTTGCGCTGGGTGCAAGATAGAGGCCTGTGCCTTTAACATCACAACACAAGAAATAACTAACCTTTATAACAAAAAACAACAACAAAAGTTTCAGCAAAAGTCAGCAAAACAATAATCCCTGAAACAGTAACAGCACGATTTATTCATGCCGCACTGCATGCTGGGAACTCACAAATCCATAACGTTTCAGCAGGAGTGCTCAGTGGAAATTGCTTTGTTCAGACCGATGTGTTTGACAAGTTGGAAAAACATTTGGGCGAATTCTGTTGGGTTTTTAATCCAGCCTTTTGTGACTCAAAGGGTAAACTTGAACATATTTTGTAACACTTTATTTTACAGTGTCCTTGTTACATATGTGACATATAACAGTAAATTATGCATAATTACATGCAACTAACCCTCAACCAAACCCTAATCCTACCCTAACCCTATACATGCTTTTAATTAATATTACAATGTCAGCTTAAAATAAAGTGTAAGCTATATTTTTTATAGCACATTAACATGAAGTGTTGCAGATCTGCTGCATGCAATCTTCATATTAATGAGTCTAAAGAGCAGGCTTTAGGAGTCACATTCTGCTAATGAGTTGAGTTAATTGGTCAGTGCAGAGGTGAAAGCTGGCAGGAATAATGAAGTCTTGTCAATGTTGGTCTCGTTGGGAACATCTGTCTTGTGGAGGTGTGTCAGGCTGACTCAGGCTCCGGCGTCTCTACAGGCTTATTGATTTTCAACATCAAAATCAGCAGCTCCTGAAAGTTTCATGGGTTGAGCCGCGAACAGAACTTCTCGTGTGGAAGATGAACACTGGTGTTGATGAAACTGCCTTAAATGATCAACGTTATTTAGATCTCATTTTGGTGCTCTTGAAGAATCATTATTCATAAAATACTATGAGTACATAAAAACAGATGCAGTTCAAAAAGGGGTCGACTAAAATTGTACGGGTCAGATCTTTCTGTTTCACTGATCGGCCTGTGGCTGTGTTTGACTGACAGGCGGAGGAATGACAGCTAATTACGCCACTAGCAGATTCTAAGTGTTGCTGTCTCCTAACTAAAGGAAGTGACATCACCAGAGGCTGGTGAAAACTACCCAGACTGCCTCCAAAATTAGCCGTCCTAAAGTGTGACCACACATCTGATGGCAGCTTCACAACATCTGCTTCATCAGGAACTTCAGAATCTCTGGGTGATTGCTAGGGTGTTGCTAATTATGAGTGGTTGTTAGGGCGTCGCTAAGGTGTTCTAGAGCATTGCTAATGTGTTCTTGGTGGTTGCTAGGGCATTGATAAGGTCTTCTAGAGCACTGATAATGTATTCTGGGTGACTGCTAGGGTGTCACTAAGATGTTCTGGGTGGTTGCTAGGGCGTTGCTAAGGTCTTCTAGAGCATTGATAAGATATTCTGGGTGATTGCTAGGGTGTCACTTAAGTGTTATGAGTGGTTGTTAGGGCGTTGATAAAGTCAAGTCAAGTCAGGTCAAGTCAAGTTTATTTATATAGCGCTTTTCACAACACAGGCTGTATCAAAGCAGCTTCACAGCAATAAATTAGAACAATACATCAATGTTTGTTTCTAGTGGAACGTCTACGTTTGGTAATGCTGATCAATAGTATCGTTGATTGATTAATTAAATTAAATATCCCCATAAAGTCTTCTAGATCACTGATAATGTATTCTGGGTGACTGCTAGAGTGTCACTAAGATGTTATGAGTGGTTGCTAGGGCGTTGCTAAGGTGTTCTAGAGCATTGCTAATGTGTTCTTGATGGTTGTTCGGGCATTGATAAGGTCTTCTAGAGCACTGATAATGTATTCTGGGTGACTGCTAGGGTGTCACTAAGATGTTCTGGGTGGTTGCTAGGGCGTTGCTAAGGTCTTCTAGAGCATTGATAAGATGATCTGGGTGATTGCTAGGGTGTCACTTAAGTGTTATGAGTGGTTGCGAGGGCATTGCTACGGTGTTCTAGGGCACCTATAAGGTATTCTGGGTCATTGTTAGGGTGTCGCTAAGGTGTTATAAGTGGTTGCTAGGGCATTGCTACAGTGTTCTAGAGCATTGATGATGTATTCGTTCTGGCTGGTTGGCTACTGAGCATAAGATACTTTTTTTCAAAAACTAAATTTTTTTTACCAACCTCAAACTTTTGAACAGAGGTGTATATTTGTATTTGTCTCACATTAATATTCTTCTTGGATGGATTACTTTTACAGAGCTTGTCCCAATGCATTCTGGGATTGACTTAATAGGATGCTGTCCATGTTTTAGAACAGAGATGGAGAAAAATGACCATCAAAAGTGGCATATTTCCTTTATAAGGTAGCAGAAAGTCAGCTTTATTTCTATAGCGCTTTATACAATGCAGATTGTTTCAAAGCAGCTTCACAGTATAAACAGGAAAATAATCAATTATTTAGCCAAAATATTTAATTAGCAAACATGCTGCCATTTGAATTCTGTGGGAATATGCGGGATTGAGCCCGAATTGCACGAAGGATTCTAAATAATATGTCAGTTTCCAGCCAGAAGATAATTCACACATTTCTGATAAACATAAGCAGCTTCAAAGCAGGATCTGAGCCACATGCAGTCATATAGAGACCTGCGTTTACTCACACACATGCGAGGTTCACACTCGCTGACATATGTGCATTATTGATGCTCTCCGCTCATAAGACTGAAACACAGAAATGATCTGATGAATAAATGATCGGGATACAGACTGAGCTGATGAGCAACTGCAGGTCTGCTCAAAAATATACTGAGATAACTAGAAGGCATCACAAATACGCTACGCATGAAGCTGGTTTCCAAATGTATCCAACATTCCTTTGAGCACATTCAACCCTCTGGTGCTCTTCGGTCATTTCGGACCGAAACATTTTACATTTTGTGTTTTTAGAATTTTTATTCTTCATCTTCATGATTCGAACAGGTTTAATGGTCCTGTAAAAAACAGTCCCACTTGTGCTCCTCGCGGTCAGGAATGAGCACATTGGAAATGAATGGAGACGAGTTTCCTCTAGTGGAAGCGTTTGGTACTGCAGCCGAACACACTCTCACTGAAAGATCATTTATGGAGATATCAACCTCAGATTTGGAACAGAACTTGTTTAGGTTTATGGCTTTTATTTTTGTGCAGTTTTAGAGTAAAACTATATATAATCTATATTGCATATAAAAATTGAAAATAGTATTTTTGTGCATTTTTCATAACAATAAACGTAAAATTCTGTAACTTTTTTTAAGATCACTTTTTTAAACTTTCTTCACTTCAGCAATAATCTGCCAAGTGTCGTCTTTGAACAGAGATCAAACTTCAGTCTGTTGCTCTAAAGCGTTCAAGATTTACCACAGTTTAAGTTGGAAATTTATGCTCAAAAAGTGAATAAATGGATTATAAATACAGCGTAAATATAATTTAGTACCATCAAATCCCCTAAAAATACAAAAAACTAAATAGAAAACACTGAACTAAAATATAGTATATTAATTTCATTGAAATAAAAAAGATAACATAAAAAGTTAACTTTTTATTTTTATTTATGACATTATTTTAATAAATAAAATACACTTTGTTTTGAAATACAGATTGTTTATTTGTATAAAACAACAAATATGTCTCATTAAATATATTTTTTAATTACAAACTAAATATTGGGGAGTCTAGAATTGAATGTAAATATACATAATTGTGTACATAAATTTAAAACTCACAGCTGGGTTATTACTGAAATTACCCAACAATTTTAAAAATTACCCAACATTTTTGGAAAAATAACCCAACAGAGTGACCCAATATGTGTAACCCTGTGGTTGGGTTAAAACCCAACGTTTTTTTTCTACTGTGTGTAGGTTTTGTAAAAGATCAGGTTCATTATTATGGGGCGCTGTTTGTAAAGTGGCTCATGCTGAAAATAACAGCAACATTTTGTCACATTTAGCTTCAAACAATGTTTAAAAAACTGGTATGAATTTTTGACGGTCACTTTTTACCACATTTACAACAATATTTGTCAACTTAGAGATATTTTAAATAGTTAAATCTAAATATTAAATGTTACACCTAAATGTTAAAGGGTTAGTTCACCCAAAAATTAAAATTCTGTCAGTAATTACTCACCCTCATGTTGTTCCAACCGCGTAAGACCTTCGTTCATCTTCGGAACACAAATTAAGATATTTTTGATGAAATCTGAGCCATGTTTCACTCCTCCATAGGCTTCTATGTGACCGAAACTTGCTGGCCCAGAAAAGTTATTAAAGAGATCGTTAATATAGTCCAAGTGACTCCAGTGGCTCAATCTTAAGTTTATCAAGCGACGAGAATACTTTCTGTGCGCAAAAACAAACAAAAATAACGACTTTATTCCACTATTCATTTCCTTCTCTCTGGGCCTCTAGTTGGTTCGCGTAGTCTTTTTGCGCACAATGCGTAGCGCGTCTGTGTTACACGTCACCACGTAGGCTCACTATTGGCCGACGCCGGTCATGTGTGTGTTGCGTGATGACGTGCAACACAGACGCGCAGCGCAAAAACACTACGAGGCCCAGAGAGAAGGAAATGAAAAGTGGAATAAAGTCGTTATTTTTGTTTGTTTTTGCGCACAAAAAGTATTCTCGTCGCATGATAAACTTAATGTAGTGCCACTGTAGTTACTTGGACTATTTTAACGATGTTTTAATAACTATTCTGGGCCGGTGAGTTTCGGTCACACTGGAAGCCTATGGAGGAGTCAAAATTCTGTCAGATTTCATCAAAAATATCTTAATTTGTGTTCCGAAGATGAACGAAAGACTTACATGGTTGGAACAACATGAGGGTGAGTAATTACTGACAGAATTTTCATTTTTGGGTGAACTAACCCTTTAAATGTTAAATCTAAATGTTAAATCTAAATCTAAATGTTAAATCTAAATGTTAAATCTAAATCTAAATATTAAATCTAAATCTAAATGTTAAATCTAAATCTAAATGTTAAATATAAATATAAATATAAATGTTAAATCTAAATATTAAATCTAAATCTAAATGTTAAATCTAAATGTTAAATGTTAAATCTAAATCTAAATGTTAAATCTAAATATTAAATTTAAATCTAAATGTTAAATCTAAATGTTAAATCTAAATGTTGAATCTAAATCTAAATGTTAAATCTAAATCTAAATGTTGAATCTAAATCTAAATGTTAAATCTAAATGTTAAATCTAAATCTAAATCTAAATGTTGAATCTAAATCTAAATGTTAAATCTAAATCTAAATGTTGAATCTAAATGTTTGGGGTGAAACTAAATATTTAATTAATATGCAAATTCAAAATGCGGGTAACAGGAAGTGCCAAAATAAAAGCTCGAGGTGATCAGTGTGTGTTTATAGCATGGTTTATAGTGTCAAATAACGAATAAAAACCATCTCATCCGAGGAAATGGACTCTTGGACATAGATTATCGTGATAATAACTACCTAAAATAATAAACACGTTTGGAGAAACTGTATTTGAAGAGTAGGCTAGTGTCACTTTTATGAAAAGTGCGGGACTTATGACCTGTAGCCATAATAGCCAGCCACTAGGGGGCTCACTTTGACTGAATGTCATGTCATCACTCTGTCATCACGATACGCTACAGTTTCTACAAACGTGTTTATTATTTTAGGTAGTTATTATCGTTATATTATAGTTATTATTATGAGATGTTTTTTATTCGTTATTTGACACTATAAACCATGCTATAAACACACACTGACCACCTCGAGCTTTTATTTTGGCACTTCCGGCATTTTGAATTTGCATATTACTTTAGTTTAGTTTTAGTTTATTAGTTTATTTGAGCAGTAAACATTCTGCTCAAAAGGAGTGGGCCGAAGCAAAAGAGCTTATAAGCGCCCACACCCCAAATTAATACAATAAAAAACTCATTTCACAATAGTACAAAGAATCATAGTGCAAAAGCAACAAAACAACAACAAGGAAACCACAACAAAAAAGAGAGAGAAACAAACAAAAACAACAACAACAACAACAAAAAAAAAAACGGATTATACACACTTTCAGTATCTGATAATGCTAGAAATACCCCTAATGGCAACTCATTTCTTCTTCTCTGTACTTTTCAAAAATCTTTTGTTTGTATTTATATTTGAAAAGATTGATGTTTGGACATCTTTTCATCTCCATCTCTAAATTATTCCACAATTGAACCCCATTAACTGTTGGGCTAAAACTTTTCAAAGTTGTACTATGTTTCTGAATCCTAAAGTTTAATTCTTCACGTAATTCATAATAACCAGTACGTTCCTGGAACCTTCTTTGTATTTGGCTTGGTAACAATTTGTGCCTTACTTTGTATAGCATCTGTACTATTTGAAACTCAACAATGTCACAAAACTTCATGATTTTAGATTTTAAAAATAATGAGTTTGTGTGGTCCAAAAACCCAACCTTATGAATTAATCGAATAGCTCTTTTTTGCAGCATTACTATTGGTTTTAATGTGCTTTTATAAGTACTACCCCATACCACTGAACAATAATGTAAATAGGGCAAGATCAGAGAACAATAAAACGTATGCAGAGCTTTGATATTTAAAATGTGCTTTACTTTTGAAATTACTGAAATGCTTCTTGATATTTTAGTGATTACATATTTAATATGAGAGTTCCAAGTAATTCTATCATCAATAATAACTCCAAGGAATTTGATTTCATGCACCCTGAAGACTAAAAATTTACTGTTTAATGTTATGTATTTGTATTATTTTTCTTTATTCATAATTTCATAATGTCTTTTGTCAAGCCAGAGTTGTGTCTGTGTTCAGTGCATAAGAGACTATACATAGAATGGGTGCATGTGAAGATCATGTCACATGAGACAGCTGTTTGAGCTATATTTTGTAGAGACAGACAGAAGGGTATGTACTGTACATGTGTTGTAACTGATGCAGATGTAAACAACAGAGATAGTTTCTTAATATGGAAGTGAACTGTGCCATATGTTCGTATGACATATATACGTTCCATTTTTAAAAGCTTTAAGCTACATGTTTGTTACCTTAAAAGGAAGCTGTTCTGTAATGTATATAAGCTCTAACTTACTGTACCACCTCAGAGAAACAAAGCCATATGGATGAGAAACAAAGCTATGAGGGTAGAGGCACAGGAGAAACAAAGAATGGGGAGAAACTTAGAGGCATGAGAACCTTAATGGCAGAGAAACATAAAGCCAGAGAAACCATTTACATCTAGTATGATGGGATGAGAAGATAAAGAAATGGAGAACAGAGAAATCTGGGATGAAGACCTCTCATGTAGCATTATTCTTATGCTTGTTTCTCTCTGTCTGACACATGATACATAATAAATTGAATCTCTTGGCAAAGGTAACTGGTGTAGCTTCCGTGATTCAACCATAAAGGGGAAACCATGATTTTTAAATCTACAATTTGGCGTCACGAACAGGATCGAAGTTTTCAGGATCAATTTTGATCATTCCAGGTAAGACCTTATTTTATTCTAAATAATTATGAGTCTGCCTGATGATTAAACATAGTCTAAAACTTCTTAAAAGAACTGTGCTATTTTAAATTACCAGTTATGTTGCCAAGAAACATGTGTCAGACATGCACCTTTAAAAATTGGAATTTAATTAAATTTAATTTGGAATTTAAGTTCCTCTGAAGAGTAAACCTCTAGGGAATTGATATGCTGGGATAGAGATAGATCTTTTTTAGAAAAAAGACTATCTAGTCAAAAATTGGGGAAATTAGTTGTAAGACGATTGAAGCTAGAAAATATTTGAGGATACTTGATTAATAGGAGTGGTTAAGTGTGGCGAGTTCCCAGAGAAAGGGGTAAAGATAGTCTCTAAAACATTAACGCTGGAATTAATACAAGTATGAAAAGGCAGCAAGACTTGATTGACAGGAGTAGTTAAGTGTGACGAGCACCATAGAAAGGGTTAAAAATAAGCTCTAAGGACATTAACACTGGAGTCATACAGGTATGTGCCGATGTAACTAGATAAGATCGCAGGCATTTCTGATTTTGACCGTAAAGCAGTTCAAATATTTGAGATTACGATTCTGAGCAAGCTTAAAAAAAAAAAAAAGAAAAATTCAAAGAAATTAATCTGAGATAAACTAAAAAAAGAAAAGAAAAAAAACTGATCTGAGTTTAACTGAAAAAGAAATTCAAAGATAACTGAAAATATGAGGGTTAATTTTGTGAGTGAGAAGGGAGAGTGAAGCAGCCCCTTCCTCTGGAATCTATACCCTCCTTTAGACACACACACAGAGAGATATAAATAGAAAGCCTGTTGCTTCTCTAGAATACACGAGGGTTATTGTATAGCAAAACATTATCTTCTGGGTATTTGAAGAGAAAAACAGAAACAAGCTAAGCTTTTTAACAGATTTCTGGTGTTAAAGTGTGTTTGAAGGTTGACCATTGTTTAACATTACAAAATTTAAGTTTTGTCTGAAGAAGAACAAGACATAAATAACATCATTGAAGTTTAGGAATTAATTTGAGGGAAAGATCAATGATAATAGTTGTATAGTTAATTGACAAGTACAAGCTGATGAAATTATAGATAATGACTCCATAAAATGTGAGTTGGGAAATAATTAAGGAGAAATTACAAATATAAACAAAGATGTTTATTTGAAATACATATTATTTCTGACTAAGTCAGCGTAAAAGTGAGTAGAATGAAATTATAAAAGTATTGAAAATGCAGAATTACTCTGAGGCAGTCTTGACATTCTCTCAGAAGTCTTTCTCTTATTCAAAGTCATTTAGATTTTGTTATTTGAGTCTGTGTCATAATTAACAAGCTATTTAGAGTGAGCACAGCATCTCAGTTGGAAATTATAGACACAGAGATTTAAAAATAAATAATAATATATGCAATTGGGAGTTAAATGTTTTAATGATATTCTACCTTGAATGATAGAAGAGATCATCTGTATTTGTTTATTCCATGACCAGTAACTTCTTTGTCTCATCTTTGTCTTCACCATGTACAGGGTTGATTGGGTCCGGTTATTGAAGTAACAGAACATTACACTGAATTAATGGTTGTAATAACTAAATTCACTGAGTAAACTCAGCATTGCTGTGAAGATGTTTGATGGATTCTGGTTATTAAATACTATCATTAATTTGTCTCCATGTTTACACTATTAGGCATTCCGAATGGCTCTGATGGCTCTTGAATGCACTTCCCTGAGATCTGGAAAATACCAGTTAAAAATGACCTAATGGGAAAGAGCGGTTACCAGTGTAAATGGGGTGATTTCTCAGAGATGGGTAAGATCCTCTTTTGGCCAAAAGAGGACAACCTAAGGGAGGGGGTCACCGCCACTGGGCACCTACTCTGAAGGGAGGTGTTAGATGTGAGATGGGTATGGTTGAGCAGATGTTTGTTAGGCCAACAGCATCACTGAGGGTTACAGCAGTCTGTCCTAAAAAAGTGAGCTCTCCAATGCCTGACCACCAGAGACCGCATTCCTAGAATGGTTTGTATTTCAATGTGACAAATGTCATAACTTGATGTAACTATGTCAGGGGACAACACCCTGAGGAAAGAAAATTATATACGAAAGAGCTGATGGGAAGGGTTTTCAAGAACTAGCTGAGACCATGAGGGTAATTGTCATTAATTATATGGAGAGTAAAATAAACATTGTTCATTTATTTTAGATTATGGTGTTAGTTGTTTATAAAAATGTCTAAAAGTTTTAGATCCTGAATATGTGATGGCTGTATGATGTTGAATTAATTTCTATCATAGTTTTCACATTTCAGATCATTGGACATGACATTGGACAATTCCAAGACATGGTGGTGTTTAAAGATGAAGACTTTGTTTTTGCTAATTCAAAAGAAGTCTGGGTAACAGGGGATAAATTAATTCATTATTTAAACTAAAGATAACTTTAGAAATGCTCCTTTGATGACAAATGGATATAACTGAGAATGGGACATAAGGAGTGAAATAGGAAATTTTATACACTACTTACAAACCACAACCTCACAAACAATGAACACTCAATTACTGATTTTCAACCCCAAGGGATAGGATCTTTTTAACATCAATGTTTATTTGGTTTGTTGTTTTGGCCGGGAACTTGAGGAGTTAAGTACTTAACGAGTCAAGGCACCGGCAGAAGAATTATTAGTTTTTATTTTCTCAGATGATTGGGGTTCATGTTAAATGCTTACACATAGACGTTAAAATACACATAGTACACGGGGACATGACATGGTGGGGTTATTTGTTTGTTTTGTGTTTTCCCTTTTCCTTATGTTTCTATTGTATCTTTATTTTGTTTTGTCATCGTGTATTTCTTTAGTCTGCTATTTCTTCTCCTCACTATCACTTCTATATAGGTTGGCCACCTGGGAGTGACGTGTGGAACTTACGGTCGTAGTTCCAGTGGAGGGACTGAAGACTAAAAATTTACTGTTTAATGTTATGTATTTGTATTATTTTTCTTTATTCATAATTTCATAATGTCTTTTGTCAAGCCAGAGTTGTGTCTGTGTTCAGTGCATAAGAGACTATACATAGAATGGGTGCATGTGAAGATCATGTCACATGAGACAGCTGTTTGAGCTATATTTTGTAGAGACAGACAGAAGGGTGTGTACTGTACATGTGTTGTAACTGATGCAGATGTAAACAACAGAGATAGTTTCTTAATATGGAAGTGAACTGTGCCATATGTTCGTATGACATATATACGTTCCATTTTTAAAAGCTTTAAGCTACATGTTTGTTACCTTAAAAGGAAGCTGTTCTGTAATGTATATAAGCTCTAACTTACTGTACCACCTCAGAGAAACAAAGCCATATGGATGAGAAACAAAGCTATGAGGGTAGAGGCACAGGAGAAACAAAGAATGGGGAGAAACTTAGAGGCATGAGAACCTTAATGGCAGAGAAACATAAAGCCAGAGAAACCATTTACATCTAGTATGATGGGATGAGAAGATAAAGAAATGGAGAACAGAGAAATCTGGGATGAAGACCTCTCATGTAGCATTATTCTTATGCTTGTTTCTCTCTGTCTGACACATGATACATAATAAATTGAATCTCTTGGCAAAGGTAACTGGTGTAGCTTCCGTGATTCAACCATAAAGGGGAAACCATGATTTTTAAATCTACACACCCGCTCCATAACCACACCCTCTATCTGAATGGCTTCCTGAGCATTAGAATTACAGTTGCCAAATATCATCATTTTACTTTTACTCAAATTTAGTGATAATTTGTTTTGTTTGAACCACATATTAACACGTTTAAGTTCCAAAGTAACAATTTGACACAGTTGATGTAAATCGTCTCCTGATGCAAAGATATTTGTATCATCTGCAAACAAGATGAATCTAAGTATTTGAGATGTTTTACAAATGTCGTTTATGTACATGTTAAACAACTTTGGGCCCAAAATGGACCCTTGAGGTAAGCCACACACAATTTCTTGACAACTTGACTGATAATCACCTATTATCACACATTGTTTTCTATTTTTTTAAATAACTGGTAACCCACTGTAGTGCTACCCCTCTAATTCCATACTGTTTAAGCTTATTAATTAATATGTCATAATTTATTGTATCAAATGCTTTACTTAGGTCAATAAATAACCCTATTGCATATTTCTTATTGTCTACAGCATTAGTTATTTCCTCAATTATATCAAAGAGTGCATGCGAAGTTGAACAATTTTTCCTAAAACCAAACTGATTATCTGAGAGTAATTTATTTCTTTTAATAAAGCTGTCAAGTCTAGAATTGAAAACCTCCTCTAAGATTTTTGAAAATTGCGGTAAAAGGGAAACAGGCCTGTAGTTAGTAAAGAGATGCTTATCTCCTGCCTTAAACAGAGGAATCACTTTTGCTACTTTCATACTTTCAGGAAATTGGCCAGTATGCAACGATAAGTTACAAATGTATGTTAACGGCTTACAGATACTTTCAATAACACTTTTTAAGGTCTTCATATCCATATCATAATAATCTGTCGAGGTTTTATTTTTACACTCTCTAACAATATCCAGTATCTCTTTTTCGTCAACAGGATTGAGAAACAATGTCTTAGGATTTGTGACTATTAGCTCACAGTTATAGCTATCAACATTTTGCAATTTTTGCCGCGAGGTTCGGGCCAACATCTATAAAGAATTTATTAAATGTTTCTACTACCTCATTCATATTATTTATAGTTTTATCCTCATCTTTGAAGTATTGTGGATAACTGATCATTCTAGGTTTGTTTCTAATTAAACTATTTAAAATATTCCACAAGCCTTTGATATTATTCTTATTATTATCTAACAATTTATTATAATACTCCTTTTTATATTTTCTAATAATACCTGTCAATTTATTTTTATATGTCTTATACTTATCCTCCGCTTCTTTTGTTCTATCCTTTATAAATTTTTTGTAAAGTAAATTTTTTTTCTTGCATGCATTCAGCAGTGACTCCAGTCTTGTTAGACTACTTAAATATTTAGTTTCACCCAAAACATTTAGATTCAACATTTAGATTTAGATTTAGATTTAACATTTAGATTTAGATTTAACATTTAGATTTAACATTTAGATTTAGATTTAATATTTAGATTTAACATTTAGATTTAGATTTAACATTTAACATTTAGATTTAACATTTAGATTTACATTTAATATTTAGATTTAACATTTAGATTTAGATTTAACATTTAGATTTCACATTTAGATTTAGATTTAATATTTAGATTTAACATTTAGATTTAGATTTAACATTTAACATTTAGATTTAACATTTAGATTTAGATTTAACATTTATATTTATATTTAGCATTTAGATTTAATATTTAACATTTAGGTGTAACATTTAATATTTAGATTTAACTATTTAAAATATCTCTAAGTTGACAAATATTGTTGTAAATGTGGTAAAAAGTGACCGTCAAAAATTCATACCAGTTTTTTAAACATTGTTTGAAGCTAAATGTGACAAAATGTTGCTGTTATTTTCAGCGTGAGCCACTTTACAAACGGCGCCCCATACATTATTGTGTTCATTCTCATGTGTCTTTCCCTGTTCACTCTCACAAACTTTCTCTGAAGGGCGAACGTGGACTTCAAGCAACTTCGTAAAACAAAACATCAATGCAAATGAAACGCAGCATCTGTGAGGAAGATCTGCCGTAATGACTCTTTAATTGAGCCGTACCTGATGGATGCGGATAAAGCTCGTCATTAGCTTTCTCATCAGTCTCTCTCGGGTAGAGCTGATCGTTTCAGACGCATTGTTTCCCGCGTCTCTGTTGATCTGAATGGAGCTGATGGGAACGCTCTGCATTCATACGCTTGTTGGAGTGTAATTGCGCTAAATAAAACATTCATTCAATCAAAAAAAAAATTGTTTTGCACTTGTTCTTTTTTTATGCTTCTGTATGTGTTGAATACAGTGAATTTGAAGAAGTGTTCCTGTTTTTTACCATAAAAAATCAAGACCTTTTTCTAGGACAATTAGCATGGTTTTTTTTTTTGCATTGTGAGATTATTTAAAAAAGATGTACAGTGTACAATGTACAAGAATACATTTTCTTTTATAATCACAGCATAATTTAAAAATAAAATAAAATAAAATAAATAAAATCCCAGATTAATAACGTAGTGATTACAAAAGAAAATGCATTCTTAGTACTTTGATACAATTGTTTTATAAATATATATTTTTAGTTGAATAAATAAAAAAAACAGTACAGCAAATTTTAACATGATTTAGAATTTACAAATATTTATTTATTTACTTGTTTGTGCATTACTCAAACAAATCTTTTCAGATTTTAAATAGGCTTTAATTTCTTTTAATAACATTACAATTTTAATAAACAATTGTTAAATTCTCTTGATTTTGGGGTAAAATGTGACCTGGACATTTCTTGAAAGTTTTTGTAAGATTCATCTACACACTGTAAAAAAATAAAGCATTTCTGTCTAGTTTTCCAGCACAAACATTTACACATTCTGAAATCAAGATACATTTACTGGAGAAGCAAATGACTGAAGATATTGAGTCTTGGCTACTGAAAAATGCACTGAAACAGGAACAAATATCTGCCAATGGGGTCGGAAAAATAAATTCATTTTTCTGATTATTTTTCTGACTCCATTGGCAGATATTTGGTCTTATTTTAAACACAAAAACTCACTTCATTTTTATATATTTTTCAGAAAACAAGACTTAATATCTTCAGTCATTTTGCTTCTCATTGATTTAAGAATGTTTAGATATTTGTACTTGAAAACAAGACATTTTTGCAGTGATGCATTGTCTGTAAATCAAGACCAGTGACGCGTTAAAAGTGTCTCGTCGTCGTTTTTTATTCTTCCAGAGCCGTTCAGTGTTTTCTGGTGTTCTGCGTCTCCACACATCTAGATAACGCATGACTTCTGTGACTCTCGCTGTGAAATATACAGTAAGAAGCTTTGAGAAAGTGCTGATGCACACATGCATTATTCCTTGAAAACAGTGCAGTTTTCTTCTGTTTGGACACTGTTTTAGTTTCATTTTTATGGACTTTTAGTTTGTTATTTTCAGTCACATGTGTTTCCTTTGTTCAAGTTTCCCGCCACTAATCAGTTGTCATGGTGATTCATTTGATCTGCTCAGGTGTTTTTCATTTCCCTCATTTCACATGTGTATAAGTCTTAGGTGCAGTTTTGTCAGTTCTCAGTTGTCTGGTATTGTCTGTGGTTGACACAACTGTCTTTGTTTTATTTTTATAATCTTCATCATCATCATCATCATCATCATCTTTGCAGTATACGTGACAGAAACTTTCTGCATTGTTTATATCCATTCTGTGATCTAAAAGTAAAAGTACCATGGTAAATCGATGTTTTTCCATGTTCCTCACTCACTGTAAAGCACCAGTGATACAGGCGGGCTTTTATCCTTCCATGGACGTGATTGTAGGAGATTATGTGCCACATTAATTAGCCTACTTTATACCTTAAAGCTCCAATATGTAATATTTTTTCACCACAAGAGGGCGCAGTTTCCAACAATAACAAAGGCGAAGCTTGATGACGCTATGAAGGAGGTGATGATGGGAGATGTCGTTTTTAATGCGTTTTCACCATCTAGCGATGTATCTAAATGGAATTAATGAATCATGATCACGGATGAGGTAATTTATTCGTTTTTGTATTACCTGTGTGTCTGATCATATTATTTTATGTCATCATAATTAATGAACTGCAAGGAACGTGAAATGTTATGCTATATTATTACAGGCATGTGGTGTAGCCTAATTCATATCTATTAAAATCATCTTTACTGTAACTATTACGTTACTTGTACAATAAAAAAAAAAAAAAAATATTTGCTTACCTTTCTATCAATACACTCGCGAGAGCAGAGTCTCTGTCAAGTCCAAGAGTGTCGCGCAGCTCTCTCCATCTCGAAAACGCCTGGCGAACATTTATCCGGGTTTTATTCCTCTGTTTGTCACACAGTCTGCGTGTATCCGAATATGGACGCTTTCGTTTTGTTGTTTCAAATTGTCAAAATTTGAATCGTATAATTAAAAAAAAATCTCTCTCTATATATATATTGATCAAAATGTGAGAAATATATGAAATATTATCATTGGGGTGAAATAAAAAACATTTTTTGTCAGTTTTGTTACCTGACTCGATATTGTGGAAGGGAAGGCAGAGCTACTCGGTTACTTTAACCTCGGTTCCCTGAGAGATAAGGGAACGAGTATTGCGTTGCAAACGCTATGAGAAAACTCCTTTTCTCGAGAAAATAACGACCATGGTGTGTAAAGCAGAAGCAGCCTGGCCAGCGGCGGAGTAGGCCTATGCACGATCCGCGAGTGCTGAAGACGTTCTGCACGGCTTTGATGGGTGCGCAGGAGGACACAAATGGGCGGCGACCGCTTCTTCCAGTGGTGGGAGCTTTTTCCTCAGCGGCGTCAACAGATAGAGCGTTAACTGTACGTACACACCGCCGCCGACTTGAGCTGCAAAGAAGCTCTGGCTGCCCTGTCAAGGACGCTTGTCAAAAAGTACAGGGAAGCTTGGCGCTCTGAATAGTGAGTGAGTGCGCGAGCGCGACCGGGGCTCTCTCTCTCTCTCTGTGCTCGTTCTTAGAGGCAGAAGAGCGCGTGCACGCTTAAAATTTCATATTTTGGTATGAACATTCACCCGCCAGTGTGGCGGATAGCCTTTTGAGATTTACTCGCCAAACAGAAAATCTACCCGCATTTGGCGCTTGGCGGGTGTTAATTTCGGACCCATAACCACCACTTCCGCATTTGACCATGTGATATTCCGGTGTGGTGGAATATCACATGGTCCACACCGGAAAAAAGCGGACATTGCGTCACTGAGAGGCGACATTTCTTTTCCGGGACGGACAGTTATTTAAAATCGGAATTTCTCTGAAATAAAAAATCTTTGGAGACTTTTGAGATATTGTAAGTACACAACTGGAGGAAATATATCACACTGTGCAAGTTATTTTCGGAAATTTTATTACAAAATTGTTACATATTGGAGCTTTAATGGCTCCAGTGTTAATTTCGTTAATTTCGCCATTTTTTCACAGACGAAAACGAGACGATAACTAAATAAAAACTAGTTTTGAATGACAAAAACTATGACGAAAATCTATTGACATTTTCGTCAACGAATAAAACTAGACGAAAATGTTAGATAGTGACGATTTGGGAAGCGATCCAGTCTGATGTCCTGCATTTGTGGTAGATGCGCACATTTGTACTGGGACGTGCTGATCTACCCAGCGGCACACGAGTTGGCATGCGCTGCATGTCTCATCAAACGTTAAAACATGTAAACGTCTTATTCAGACATGTAGATCTGAATAAGAGTGACGACGCAAAAAAAAAGAGCTCTATTCGGTACGGTTATCTGTGCGCACACACCCGATACGAAGCGTGCAGCCATTAACATAGACACCTATACAGCGCGCGAGTACAGAATTGAGCTCTCTTTCCTGTCTGAATGGACAAATACACACAACATTGTCTAAATGTCAGTTTTGGAGAGTATTCATGTAAATTATGTTGGTTATGTCTTAAACAGTTGTGAGTGTATCGGATGTGCATCAGTGCATTGGATCCGCATGTCATTAGACATGATCCGATGTCTTAAAGTGACAGTGGGTAATAAACCTGAGGTGTCCTGTGTCCTTAATATTGATCAAGCAACAAAAGAAAAAGAGAAAAGCATTCATTGCTCATTAATAGCTTTAATAAGGATTAATTATATTTAATTCATACAAATATGTCTGCTTGAAAGAATAGAGAATGATGTATGCAAGTAGTTATAAAGAATGCATGTATCATTCATTGAAAAGAAGACTGTGTTCTACTTTAGGAAAAGTGGTTTTATTTAATTTTAAGATTTTTTTTAAGTTACAGTAGTTAAATCTGTATCTGTACTGCATGTTCAAACTTTAAAATCATTCACATTAGCAGGTTAATATATGTTTTCTCCAGGAGTAGCCTATATGGGTTTGGACATTTTAGAGACATTCTAAATTAATGCATTTCAATTTAAACCCATTATATTTCGTCGACTAAAACTAGACTAAAACTAAAACAATTCAGATGACTAAAATATGACTAAAACTAAATGGCATTTTAGTCAAAAGACTATGACTAAAACTAAATCAAAATTTGCTGTCAAAATTAACACTGAATGGCTCTCGTTATAATAGGTTGAACATTTTAAAATTTACAGCTGTGGTTGCCAGAAATTTACCGTAAAAAATATGGTATCAACATTTTAGATTTTACAGACTTAACCGACCTGTTGTTGTACTAATATCTTTTGTACCAGAGAATGTGTAATAAGGGGAGAACTTCCACTCTCAGTAAACTTCCGGCTTCTGAACTGGTTGCAGTTCCACTCTGGCTCCACATGAGGGCGCTCACAGGACGAGTGCAGTTCCACTCTGGCTCCACATGAGGGCGCTCACAGTCAAGTCAAGTCAAGTCAACTTTATTTATATAGCGCTTTTCACAATACAGATTGTATCAAAGCAGCTTCACAGTATTAAATAAAATAGTACATCAGTGTATGTTTCTGGTGTAAAACATCCACGTTTGGTAATGCAGATCAATAGCACTGTTGAATCGATTAATCAAATTAAGTATCCCCAACTGAGCAAGCCAAAGGCAACAGTGGCAAGGAACCGAAAAACTCCATTAGGTGACCTAATGGAGAAAAAAAAAACCTTGGGAGAACCCAGGCTCAGTCGGGGGCCAGTTCTCCTCTGGCGTTTATGAAGTAGAGACCGGATTTAACTGTAAGATTAAAATATTATATGAATGCCTGGCTGAAGAGATGCGTCTTTAATCTAGTTTTAAACTGGGAGAGTGAGTCTGAGCAACGAACAGAATCAGGAAGGCTATTCCAGAGTTTTGGTGCTAAATGTGAAAATGCTCTCCCTCCTTTGGTGGATCTGGATACCCTAGGTATGACCAGAAGCCTCGAATTTAGTGATCTTAAAGAGCGCGATGGATTATAGGGCGATAGAAGATCCGTTAAATAAACTGGAGCTAAGCCGTTTAGGGCTTTATAAGTCAGTAGCAATACCTTGTAATTAATACGGAACTTTATAGGTAACCAATGTAGTGATGATAAAATTGGTGTTATATGGTCAAACTTTCTTGATCTAGTAAGAACTCTAGCGGCGGCATTTTGGACTAACTGTAGCTTGTTTATTGAGGATGCAGGACAACCAGCTAATAAAGCATTACAGTAATCTAGTCTCGAGGTCATGAATGCATGAACTAGCTTTTCTGCATCAGAAACAGATAGCATGTTACGTAATTTAGCAATATTTCTAAGGTGAAAAAAGGCTGTTTTTGTAACATATGAAATATGATTTTCAAAAGACAAGTTACAATCTAATATAACACCCAGGTCTTTTACTGTAGAGGATAAAGTAACAGGACACCCTACTATGTTAAAGTTGTATTGAAGGAGGTTTTGTGGGCGGTTTTTTGAACCGATAAGTATTACCTCTGTCTTATCTGGATTTAATAAAAGAAAATTGTGCGTCATCCAATCTTTTATATCTTTAACACACTCTGTCAATTTGGATAATTTAGCGTTTTCATCCGGCCGTGATGAAATATATAGTTGAGTGTCATCAGCATAACAATGGAAACTAATTCCATGTTTCCTTATAATATTTCCAAGTGGCAGCATATATATTGAGAATAATAGAGGGCCTAACACAGATCCCTGCGGCACTCCATAGTTTACTGGAGTTATGATCGATTTTTCTCCGTTTAAATAGACAAAATGGTAGCGGTCAGATAGGTATGATCTGAACCAGCTTAATGCTTGTCCTTGAACACCGGTATAGTTTTGTAGCCGATCTAAGAGTATTGTGTGATCTATAGTATCGAACGCAGCACTAAGATCAAGTAAAACTAGTATTGAGATACAGCCTTGGTCAGAAGCTAAGAGTAAATCATTTGTGATTTTAACGAGCGCAGTTTCAGTGCTATGATGCGGCCTGAACCCAGACTGAAACTTTTCATAGGTGTCATTTTCTTGCAAGAAAGAGCCCAGTTGGGCAGACACAACTTTTTCTAATATTTTGGACATAAAAGGAAGATTTGAAATGGGTCTATAATTTGCTAGGTTATTTGGGTCTAATTGTGGTTTCTTAATTAGTGGTTTTATAACTGCCAATTTAAATGTTCTTGGAACATGACCTAAAGATAAAGACGAGTTAATAATATTGAGGAGAGGCTCTTCCACTATAGGTAACACTTCTTTCAATAGTTTAGTTGGTATGGGATCTAATAAACATGTTGTTGTTTTAGAGGAAATGATAAATTTATTTAACTCTTTTTGTTCTATAGTTGTAAAGCACTGTAATTGTTCTTGCGGGGTGATAATCGAGGCTGAATTATAAGGCGCGATTGAAGATTGAACGTTTACAATTGTGGATCTGATGTTTTCTATTTTCTCAGTGAAAAAATTCATGAAATCATTACTACTAAACTGTAACGGAATATTTTGTTCAGGTGACGCTTGTTTATTTGTTAGTCTAGCCACGGTGTTAAATAAGAACCTAGGATTGTTTTGGTTATTTTCTATTAGTTTGCGGAGATGCTCAGCCCTGGCCGCTTTTAGGGCCTTTTTATAGCGTGACGTACTGTCTTTCCAAGCGATTCTAAAAACCTCTAAATTAGTTTGTTTCCATTTACGCTCTAAATTACGGGTTTCTCTCTTTAGAACACGAGTAGTATTGTTGTACCATGGTGCTTTAATTTTCTCTCTGACCTTTTTTAGTCTCATAGGTGCAACAATATCCCATTTTCCAGAGAGAACGGTGCTCATAGTGCTGGTTAGTTCGTCTAGTTCATCTGTTTGTTTGGGTTCACTGAGCAGCTGAGACAGATCCGATAAGCAATTTGAAAAATTATCTATGGTGGATGGAAGGATTGTTCTGCCTAATCGATAACGCGGCGCAGCATGATATATTACCGGGGTACGTAATATGCAAGTTACCATGTAATGGTCAGTTACATCATCACTTTGCGGAATGATATCTATATCGGTTGGATCGGTTCCATGTGATATAATTAAATCGAGTGTATGATTAAAACGATGAGTCGGTCCGGTAACGTTTTGCTTAACCCCAAAGGAGTTTAATAAGTCTATAAACGCAGCCCCTAACGTATCATTTTGATTATCTACGTGTATGTTAAAATCTCCAACAATTAATATTTTATCGACATTGACCAATAGATCTGAGAGAAAATTTGCAAATTCTTTTAGGAAATCAGCGTAAGGCCCTGGTGGTCTATATACGGTAGCCAAGGCTAAAGATAATAGGGATGTTTTTCTATCATCTAAGAGCGTAACATTTAGTACAAGTACTTCAAATGAAATAAACTTATAACCCGTTTTCTGAGTAACATTGAGAATATCTCTATAGATAGTTGCAATACCGCCGCCACGACCAATCAGACGGGGCTCGTGCTTATAGGAGTATCCTGATGGAGTAGACTCATTTAGACCGAAATAATCATTTGGTTTAAGCCAGGTTTCAGTAAGGCAAAGTACATCTATGCTATTATCTGTGACTATTTCACAGGACGAGTGCAGTTCCACTCTGGCTCCACATGAGGGCGCTCACAGGACGAGTGCAGTTCCACTCTGGCTCCACATGAGGGCGCTCACAGGACGAGTGCAGTTCCACTCTGGCTCCACATGAGGGCGCTCACAGGACGAGTGCAGAATGAATGGAGGTCTATGGCGCTATACCCCTCAAAATCCACTTTTCTCAGGATATTATTTTTTGTCTAGTAATTTGAATGTTGTATTCAAAAGGAGATGCAAAGACTTACACACTGCTGGGTGTTAGATTTTTTAGAGTCACTTATTTGCTTTAAAAAGTCTTTTAAAATGTCAATGACGTCACAAACATCGTACGACCAGAGATACTGCTTTACGGCAATCCTTCAGTCACTTTAGTGCTTTCAGCTCTGCCCTTTCTTTTCTCTCGAGAAATAGGACAACCCTTTGCCCACTATTAGAACAATTTATCATTGCACACCTGCGAGGCATTTTTCTCCTTTTTCAATTTTTATTGACGATGCCATCAAGCGGTATCTCTGGTCGTAATCAGTCCTTCACTGACCAATCAGCGTTCATTAGCAGAATGCTAGCGTCTTATGGGCAACAACAACTCAACCTGTAAGAAATCGAAAAGAAATAAGTACTCGTTCATTCGACTTTCGACCTATAACCCATGTTGAACTTGCAAAACCTACAATCAAATCTGAGATTTCTCAACGGCAATCGGGTGAAAGAGACAAATTTAGCCGTCTAGCTCCATAGACTCCCATTCACTCTGCACTCATGGGCGATCGCCCCCAGTGGAGCTCTGGTGGAACTACAACCACAATTCGGTACAATAGGACTTAATAGGGAGTGGCCAGGCTCTCCGTAGATGGGTACTGTTTTGTACCATTGTAATACACTGACAACCACCAATCACAGTGGAGATGAGAGTCACATGATCAATCAAAGCTCATCACATTCAGCTTTTCCATAAGAGAATGAATACTAATATACAGAAGCTGGACAGTGTCATTCACACACGCACACACTAAACACCATCATGGTAACACACATGACGTTTAAAAATGCAATCAACATTAACAACATTAAATGTAACATAATACCCTAATGTACATAACTGATTAGAAAAAAACATGAAGAAACATAATTATTTCAACAAAAATACATCAAATGTGAAGTGTCACGCAGGGAATTGTGGGAATGTCAATTTACGTTTTTTCACTGAAAATTATACAACGACTTGTTCTTTTTCACTTCCAAAAGATGTAAATTTAAGGGTATTTTACTGTAAAATTACATTAAATGTACGGTTAGATCTATCACAGTTATTTAGCGTATATATAGTGCGGAAACTTTCCGTTAACCAATTAACTGTTTTTCACCGTTATGTTTTTACCGTTAAAATCCCGGTATTTTTTTCCAGTGTGTGTGAATCAGTCGTCTGTACTTGTGTCTGTTTATGAGCAGAACTAATATCTCTTGTCTGAACTCTGAATCAAACTCTTTGGGATTATTTTCTCATTTCAGGAGCGAGTGAGAACGGGCCGGACGTTATAACCCTTGTTATAATCTTACTTTTCAATGAATGTTCAACAGCATTTGTGGAATATTGTAATTATTTTTAATGTTTTTGAAAGAGTCTCTTCTGCTCATCAAGGCTGCATTTATTTGATCAAAAATACAGTAAAAATTATGAAATATTATTCTAATGTAAATCAGCTGTGTCAGCTTTCAGCTTTCTATGTGAATATATAGTAAAGTGTAATTTATTCCTGTGATCAAAGCTGAATTTTCAGCATCATTACTCCAGTCTTCAGTGTCACATGATCCTTCAGAAATCACTCTAATATGAGGATTTGATGCTCAAGAAACATTTATGATTATTATCAGTGTTGAAAACTGTCATATTTTTGTGGAAACCGTGATAAATTTTCTTTTTCAGGATTCTCTGATGAATAGAAAGTACAAAAGAACAGCGTTTATTTGAAATAGAACCTTTTTTTAACATTATTTACTGTTTCTCCTCTATTGTGTCGTATATCCGAGTGAAACGCGTCTGGAACAAGAACAAATGTGGGCCAATAATGATTGTTTATAATAAAAACTGCTATATTTAATCAAAAATAAGTCAGTTTTGATGGTGACTTTGAGGACAGAATGATAATAGACACATGCCAGTTCCTCCAGTCTTTAGTCTGAGCAGAATCTGATCTCTTCAGTGTGTTGAATGATTAGAAACACATCTGGATGATGATCTCTTAATGAAGATACTGTCACAGTTACAGTAACGAACGCATCGCTCCGTAAAGAAACATCTGGAAAACACATGGAGCGTGTGATGCGTCATCAGCCCGAGAGAAATCACTTCTTCTTTAAAAAAACCCATCTTTCATCAACAAACAAATAATTATTTTTGCATTTGAAACTTGTCTGTTCTGCTGACGTCATTAACCCTGTGATGCATGATTTTTTAATAACATTAATGATGTTATTTTTAAAGGTCATTCTAAGGAAATTCTCATTAATTTAATGCACCATTTTTAAGTCATCACATTTATTTATAATAAATATAAATATAATATATAATTTCTAATATTTTCTTTCAGATTTCAGGCTTAAGTATGAACTACATGTATGAGCTTCAGCAAAATTCAATATTGAAACAAATGCCAATCCGCTTCAAACTGCTGGAAAAGTATGAAATTGCAAATATTTATTTCTTCCAAGAAGCACTAAAATAACTATCAGCTTGAGTCCATAAATCTCCCAGAGAATGTTCCAGAACTGTGGAGCCTCATCTGATTATCTATTCATTACAACACACACACTCACACACACACACACACACACACACACACACACACACACACACACACACACACACACACACACACACACACACACACACACACACACACACACACACACACACACACACACACACACAGATAATATTTGTGTGTGTACTGTTTATAATTATTTTGTATATATAAACACACACACATGCATGTTTATATTTAAGAAAAAGGTTGTTATTTATATATAAAATATTTATAGTTATATATAATATTAATATATATATACAGTATATACATGCAGATGTTTAATACGTTTTCTGAAATGTTGTTTAAATATGCAAATGAGGCATTAAATATGCATGAATTTGCATGCATTTAAATGTTTCCGTTGTGTGTCAGCATACGGGTTTTGAAATAACATGAGGGTCAAAAAACACAATTTTTACCTGTGCATGAACTTCTGTCAGTTGTGATTAATCAGTAAGATGAGATATATTTTACCCATATTCACCTGTAATGTCTTGCCTTCAATGTTTCCGTTTTCTGTCTGCAAATGGGTTTGAAACAAGTCAAAAACACGATTTTTATTTTGTGCTTGAACTTCTGTACTCTTCCGCTTGCAGTGATTTAATATCTGTCAGAGTCAGCACACTTTCACAGCTCGTGGCATTTGCTGCTTGCTTGTTAAGATTTTTCTACAGAGTCCAAAAGGACAAACAGCAAGAGACCAGCAGCTTTATAAAGTCAAGTCAAGTCTAGTCTCCTTCATTTATACAGCGCTTTAACAATATAGAGTTTCACAGCAGCTTTACAGTGAGAACAGGAGATTACAGTAACAGAGATTGTTTAGGCTTTACAGCAGATCTAGAATAAAGTTATTGTCCAGATAAAGTTAGTTTGATTGATTCACTTCCGTTGTAAAGATAATTAGTTATTAACTTAGCGGCCGCTAACACACCGTTCTAACAGAAAACCCTTAACGCGCTCCGGCCGCTCACTCGCACAATAGCAGTGTTTGACGCTCGAGAACGCAAACTTTGAAACAGGTTCTGAGGTTCAAGCCTTGTAAAATTTAAAAAGAATGTTATCTCTGTGCAAACCTCAAAAACGCAAACCCACAAAAACGCAGATAGCGTGCACATGCATATTACGTGTCTAGTCTATAGATATGCACGTTTGATTATATATGTGCGCAGGCGTGTAGCCTTTCTTTACAAATCGACCTCAACAAATAACTTGTCTGGCCTTAAAAATTTATAATACAGAATCTTTTATCGATTCCGCGTATCTATGTCAACCGGAATTATTTTGACAACGTTTTCAGACATCCCAATCTGCAAAAAGTCATTTCAGGGAGGTACCGCTACACTGTTTGGAACTCGCATGCGCGCTCCAGATTCCGGGAGATTTGAACTCATTTGCGGGCATCAGGGAGCCGCTATCAATATGCGGGAGACTCCCGGAACTTCCGGAAGACTTGGGATGTCTGCGTTTTATCTGTGCAGAGGTAAAGACCAGCATTTTCACCTTCAGACGCTCATGTACACTTACTTCATCTAATCCCATCAGATAAAACAGCGCTGCATCATAAAGTCAGAATTGTGAGATATAAAGTCAGAATTGTGTGATATATAAAGTCAGAATTGCGAGATATAAAGTCAGAATTGTGAGATATAAAGTCAGAATTGCGAGATATAAAGTCAGAATTGTGTGATATAAAGTCAGAATTGCGAGATATAAAGTCAGAATTGTGAGATATAAAGAGAATTGTGTGATATAAAGTCAGAATTGTGTGATATAAAGTCAGAATTGTGTGATATAAAGTCAGAATTGCGAGATATAAAGTCAGAATTGCGAGATATACAGTCAGAATTGTGAGATATAAAGTCAGAATTGAGAGATATAAAGTCAGAATTGCGAGATATAAAGTCAGAATTGAGAGATATAAAGTCAGAATTGTGTGATATAAAGTCAGAATTGCGAGATATGAAGTCAGAATGTGTGATATAAAGTCAGAATTGCGAGATATAAAGTCAGAATTGTGAGATATAAAGTCAGAATTGCGAGATATAAAGTCAGAATTGTGAGATATAAAGTCAGAATTGCGAGATATAGTCAGAATTGCGAGATATAAAGTCAGAATGTGTGATATAAAGTCAGAATTGTGAGATATAAAGTCAGAATTGTGAGATATAAAGTCAGAATTGCGAGAGATAAAGTCAGAATTGAGATATATAAAGTCAGAATTGTGTGATTTAAAGTCAGAATTGCGAGATATAAAGTCAGAATTGCGAGATATAAAGTCAGAATTGTGAGATGTAAAGTCAGAATTGCGAGATATAAAGTCAGAATTGCGAGATATAAAGTCAGAATTGTGTGATATAGTCATAATTGCGAGATATAAAGTCAGAATTGTGAGATATAAAGTCAGAATTGTGTGATATAAAGTCATAATTGCGAGATATAAAGTCATAATTTTGAGATATAAAGTCAGAATTGTGTGATATAAAGTCATAATTGCGAGATATAAAGTCAGAATTGCGAGATATAAAGTCAGAATTGTGTGATATAGTCATAATTGCGAGATATAAAGTCATAATTTTGAGATATAAAGTCAGAATTGTGAGATATAAAGAGAATTGTGTGATATAAAGTCAGAATTGTGTGATATAAAGTCAGAATTGTGTGATATAAAGTCAGAATTGCGAGATATAAAGTCAGAATTGCGAGATATACAGTCAGAATTGTGAGATATAAAGTCAGAATTGAGAGATATAAAGTCAGAATTGCGAGATATAAAGTCAGAATTGAGAGATATAAAGTCAGAATTGTGTGATATAAAGTCAGAATTGCGAGATATGAAGTCAGAATGTGTGATATAAAGTCAGAATTGCGAGATATAAAGTCAGAATTGTGAGATATAAAGTCAGAATTGCGAGATATAAAGTCAGAATTGTGAGATATAAAGTCAGAATTGCGAGATATAGTCAGAATTGCGAGATATAAAGTCAGAATGTGTGATATAAAGTCAGAATTGCGAGATATAAAGTCAGAATTGTGAGATATAAAGTCAGAATTGCGAGAGATAAAGTCAGAATTGAGATATATAAAGTCAGAATTGTGTGATATAAAGTCAGAATTGCGAGATATAAAGTCAGAATTGCGAGATATAAAGTCAGAATTGTGAGATGTAAAGTCAGAATTGCGAGATATAAAGTCAGAATTGCGAGATATAAAGTCAGAATTGTGTGATATAGTCATAATTGCGAGATATAAAGTCAGAATTGTGAGATATAAAGTCAGAATTGTGTGATATAAAGTCATAATTGCGAGATATAAAGTCATAATTTTGAGATATAAAGTCAGAATTGTGTGATATAAAGTCATAATTGCGAGATATAAAGTCAGAATTGCGAGATATAAAGTCAGAATTGTGTGATATAGTCATAATTGCGAGATATAAAGTCATAATTTTGAGATATAAAGTCAGAATTGTGAGATATAAAGTCAGAATTGTGTGATATAAAGTCAGAATTGCGAGATATAAAGTCAGAATTGTGTGATATAAAGTCATAATTGCGAGATATAAAGTCAGAATTGCGAGATATAAAGTCATAATTGCGAGATATAAAGTCATAATTGCGAGATATAAAGTCATAATTGCGAGATATAAAGTCATAATTGTCAGATATAAAGTCAGAATTGTGATATAAAGTCATAATTGCGAGATATAAAGTCAGAATTGTGAGATATAAAATCAGAATTGTGTGATATAAAGTCACAATTGTGTTATATAAAGTCAGAATTGCGTGATATAAAGTCAGAATTGCGAGATATAAAGTCAGAATTGCGAGATATAAAGTTATAATTGCGAGATATAAAGTCAGAATTGTGAGATATAAAGTCAGAATTGTGTGATATAAAGTCAGAATTGTGTGATATAAAGTCAGAATTGTGTGACATAAAGTCATAATTGCGAGATATAAAGTCAGAATTGTGAGATATAAAGTCATAATTGCGAGATATAAAGTCAGAATTGTGTGATATAAAGTCAGAATTGCGAGATATAAAGTTATAATTGCGAGATATAAAGTCAGAATTGTGTGATATAAAGTCAGACTTGTGTGATATAAAGTCAGAATTGTGTGATATAAAGTCAGAATTGCGAGATATAAAGTCAGAATTGTGAGATATAAAGAGAATTGTGTGATATAAAGTCAGAATTGTGTGATATAAAGTCAGAATTGTGTGATATAAAGTCAGAATTGCGAGATATAAAGTCAGAATTGCGAGATATACAGTCAGAATTGTGAGATATAAAGTCAGAATTGCGAGATATAAAGTCAGAATTGCGAGATATAAAGTCAGAATTGAGAGATATAAAGTCAGAATTGTGTGATATAAAGTCAGAATTGCGAGATATGAAGTCAGAATGTGTGATATAAAGTCAGAATTGCGAGATATAAAGTCAGAATTGTGAGATATAAAGTCAGAATTGCGAGATATAAAGTCAGAATTGTGAGATATAAAGTCAGAATTGCGAGATATAGTCAGAATTGCGAGATATAAAGTCAGAATGTGTGATATAAAGTCAGAATTGCGAGATATAAAGTCAGAATTGTGAGATATAAAGTCAGAATTGCGAGAGATAAAGTCAGAATTGAGATATATAAAGTCAGAATTGTGTGATATAAAGTCAGAATTGCGAGATATAAAGTCAGAATTGCGAGATATAAAGTCAGAATTGTGAGATGTAAAGTCAGAATTGCGAGATATAAAGTCAGAATTGTGTGATATAGTCATAATTGCGAGATATAAAGTCAGAATTGTGAGATATAAAGTCAGAATTGTGTGATATAAAGTCATAATTGCGAGATATAAAGTCATAATTTTGAGATATAAAGTCAGAATTGTGTGATATAAAGTCATAATTGCGAGATATAAAGTCAGAATTGCGAGATATAAAGTCAGAATTGTGTGATATAGTCATAATTGCGAGATATAAAGTCATAATTTTGAGATATAAAGTCAGAATTGTGAGATATAAAGTCAGAATTGTGTGATATAAAGTCAGAATTGCGAGATATAAAGTCAGAATTGTGTGATATAAAGTCAGAATTGCGAGATATAAAGTCAGAATTGCGAGATATAAAGTCAGAATTGTGTGATATAAAGTCAGACTTGTGTGATATAAAGTCAGAATTGTGTGATATAAAGTCAGAATTGCGAGATATAAAGTCAGAATTGTGAGATATAAAGAGAATTGTGTGATATAAAGTCAGAATTGTGTGATATAAAGTCAGAATTGTGTGATATAAAGTCAGAATTGCGAGATATAAAGTCAGAATTGCGAGATATACAGTCAGAATTGTGAGATATAAAGTCAGAATTGCGAGATATAAAGTCAGAATTGCGAGATATAAAGTCAGAATTGAGAGATATAAAGTCAGAATTGTGTGATATAAAGTCAGAATTGCGAGATATGAAGTCAGAATGTGTGATATAAAGTCAGAATTGCGAGATATAAAGTCAGAATTGTGAGATATAAAGTCAGAATTGCGAGATATAAAGTCAGAATTGTGAGATATAAAGTCAGAATTGCGAGATATAGTCAGAATTGCGAGATATAAAGTCAGAATGTGTGATATAAAGTCAGAATTGTGAGATATAAAGTCAGAATTGTGAGATATAAAGTCAGAATTGCGAGAGATAAAGTCAGAATTGAGATATATAAAGTCAGAATTGTGAGATATAAAGTCAGAATTGTGTGATATAAAGTCATAATTGCGAGATATAAAGTCATAATTTTGAGATATAAAGTCAGAATTGTGTGATATAAAGTCATAATTGCGAGATATAAAGTCAGAATTGCGAGATATAAAGTCAGAATTGTGTGATATAGTCATAATTGCGAGATATAAAGTCATAATTTTGAGATATAAAGTCAGAATTGTGAGATATAAAGTCAGAATTGTGTGATATAAAGTCAGAATTGCGAGATATAAAGTCAGAATTGTGTGATATAAAGTCAGAATTGCGAGATATAAAGTCAGAATTGCGAGATATAAAGTCAGAATTGTGTGATATAAAGTCAGACTTGTGTGATATAAAGTCAGAATTGTGTGATATAAAGTCAGAATTGCGAGATATAAAGTCAGAATTGTGAGATATAAAGAGAATTGTGTGATATAAAGTCAGAATTGTGTGATATAAAGTCAGAATTGTGTGATATAAAGTCAGAATTGCGAGATATAAAGTCAGAATTGCGAGATATACAGTCAGAATTGTGAGATATAAAGTCAGAATTGCGAGATATAAAGTCAGAATTGCGAGATATAAAGTCAGAATTGAGAGATATAAAGTCAGAATTGTGTGATATAAAGTCAGAATTGCGAGATATGAAGTCAGAATGTGTGATATAAAGTCAGAATTGCGAGATATAAAGTCAGAATTGTGAGATATAAAGTCAGAATTGCGAGATATAAAGTCAGAATTGTGAGATATAAAGTCAGAATTGCGAGATATAGTCAGAATTGCGAGATATAAAGTCAGAATGTGTGATATAAAGTCAGAATTGTGAGATATAAAGTCAGAATTGTGAGATATAAAGTCAGAATTGCGAGAGATAAAGTCAGAATTGAGATATATAAAGTCAGAATTGTGTGATATAAAGTCAGAATTGCGAGATATAAAGTCAGAATTGCGAGATATAAAGTCAGAATTGTGAGATGTAAAGTCAGAATTGCGAGATATAAAGTCAGAATTGTGTGATATAGTCATAATTGCGAGATATAAAGTCAGAATTGTGAGATATAAAGTCAGAATTGTGTGATATAAAGTCATAATTGCGAGATATAAAGTCATAATTTTGAGATATAAAGTCAGAATTGTGTGATATAAAGTCATAATTGCGAGATATAAAGTCAGAATTGCGAGATATAAAGTCAGAATTGTGTGATATAGTCATAATTGCGAGATATAAAGTCATAATTTTGAGATATAAAGTCAGAATTGTGAGATATAAAGTCAGAATTGTGTGATATAAAGTCAGAATTGCGAGATATAAAGTCAGAATTGTGTGATATAAAGTCATAATTGCGAGATATAAAGTCATAATTGCGAGATATAAAGTCATAATTGCGAGATATAAAGTCATAATTGCGAGATATAAAGTCATAATTGCGAGATATAAAGTCAGAATTGTCAGATATAAAGTCAGAATTGTGATATAAAGTCATAATTGCGAGATATAAAGTCAGAATTGTGAGATATAAAGTCAGAATTGTGTGATATAAAGTCACAATTGTGTTATATAAAGTCAGAATTGCGTGATATAAAGTCAGAATTGCGAGATATAAAGTCAGAATTGCGAGATATAAAGTTATAATTGCGAGATATAAAGTCAGAATTGTGAGATATAAAGTCAGAATTGTGTGATATAAAGTCAGAATTGTGTGATATAAAGTCAGAATTGTGTGACATAAAGTCATAATTGCGAGATATAAAGTCATAATTGCGAGATATAAAGTCAGAATTGTGTGATATAAAGTCAGAATTGTGTGATATAAAGTCAGAATTGCGAGATATAAAGTTATAATTGCGAGATATAAAGTCAGAATTGTGTGATATAAAGTCAGACTTGTGTGATATAAAGTCAGAATTGTGTGATATAAAGTCAGAATTGCGAGATATAAAGTTATAATTGCGAGATATAAAGTCAGAATTGTTTGATATAAAGTCAGAATTGCGTGATATAAAGTCAGAATTGCGAGATATAAAGTCAGAATTGCGAGATATAAAGTCAGAATTGCGAGATATAAAGTCAGAATTGCGAGATATAAAGTCAGAATTGTGAGTTATAAAGTCAGAATTGTGTGATATAAAGTGTGTGATATTGTGAGATATAAAGTCAGAATTGTGAGATATAAAGTCAGAATTGTGTGATATAAAGTCAGAATTGTGTGATATAAAGTCATAATTGCGAGATATAAAGTCAGAATTGCGAGATATAAAGTCAGAATTGTGTGATATAAAGTCAGAATTGTGTGATATAAAGTCAGAATTGTGTGATATAAAGTCAGAATTGCAAGATATAAAGTCAGAATTGCGAGATATAAAGTCAGAATTGTGTGATATAAAGTCAGAATTGTGTGATATAAAGTCAGAATTGCGAGATATAAAGTCAGAATTGTGAGTTATAAAGTCAGAATTGTGTGATATAAAGTGTGTGATATTGTGAGATATAAAGTCAGAATTGTGAGATATAAAGTCAGAATTGCGAGATATAAAGTCAGAATTGTGAGATGTAAAGTCAGAATTGTGAGATATAAAGTCAGAATTGTGTGATATAAAGTCATAATTGCGAGATATAAAGTCATAATTTTGAGATATAAAGTCAGAATTGTGTGATATAAAGTCATAATTGCGAGATATAAAGTCAGAATTGCGAGATATAAAGTCAGAATTGTGTGATATAGTCATAATTGCGAGATATAAAGTCATAATTTTGAGATATAAAGTCAGAATTGTGAGATATAAAGTCAGAATTGTGTGATATAAAGTCAGAATTGCGAGATATAAAGTCAGAATTGTGTGATATAAAGTCAGAATTGCGAGATATAAAGTCAGAATTGCGAGATATAAAGTCAGAATTGTGTGATATAAAGTCAGACTTGTGTGATATAAAGTCAGAATTGTGTGATATAAAGTCAGAATTGCGAGATATAAAGTCAGAATTGTGAGATATAAAGAGAATTGTGTGATATAAAGTCAGAATTGTGTGATATAAAGTCAGAATTGTGTGATATAAAGTCAGAATTGCGAGATATAAAGTCAGAATTGCGAGATATACAGTCAGAATTGTGAGATATAAAGTCAGAATTGCGAGATATAAAGTCAGAATTGCGAGATATAAAGTCAGAATTGAGAGATATAAAGTCAGAATTGTGTGATATAAAGTCAGAATTGCGAGATATGAAGTCAGAATGTGTGATATAAAGTCAGAATTGCGAGATATAAAGTCAGAATTGTGAGATATAAAGTCAGAATTGCGAGATATAAAGTCAGAATTGTGAGATATAAAGTCAGAATTGCGAGATATAGTCAGAATTGCGAGATATAAAGTCAGAATGTGTGATATAAAGTCAGAATTGTGAGATATAAAGTCAGAATTGTGAGATATAAAGTCAGAATTGCGAGAGATAAAGTCAGAATTGAGATATATAAAGTCAGAATTGTGTGATATAAAGTCAGAATTGCGAGATATAAAGTCAGAATTGCGAGATATAAAGTCAGAATTGTGAGATGTAAAGTCAGAATTGCGAGATATAAAGTCAGAATTGTGTGATATAGTCATAATTGCGAGATATAAAGTCAGAATTGCGAGATATAAAGTCAGAATTGTGTGATATAAAGTCATAATTGCGAGATATAAAGTCATAATTTTGAGATATAAAGTCAGAATTGTGTGATATAAAGTCATAATTGCGAGATATAAAGTCAGAATTGCGAGATATAAAGTCAGAATTGTGTGATATAGTCATAATTGCGAGATATAAAGTCATAATTTTGAGATATAAAGTCAGAATTGTGAGATATAAAGTCAGAATTGTGTGATATAAAGTCAGAATTGCGAGATATAAAGTCAGAATTGTGTGATATAAAGTCATAATTGCGAGATATAAAGTCATAATTGCGAGATATAAAGTCATAATTGCGAGATATAAAGTCATAATTGCGAGATATAAAGTCATAATTGCGAGATATAAAGTCAGAATTGTCAGATATAAAGTCAGAATTGTGATATAAAGTCATAATTGCGAGATATAAAGTCAGAATTGTGAGATATAAAGTCAGAATTGTGTGATATAAAGTCACAATTGTGTTATATAAAGTCAGAATTGCGTGATATAAAGTCAGAATTGCGAGATATAAAGTCAGAATTGCGAGATATAAAGTTATAATTGCGAGATATAAAGTCAGAATTGTGAGATATAAAGTCAGAATTGTGTGATATAAAGTCAGAATTGTGTGATATAAAGTCAGAATTGTGTGACATAAAGTCATAATTGCGAGATATAAAGTCATAATTGCGAGATATAAAGTCAGAATTGTGTGATATAAAGTCAGAATTGTGTGATATAAAGTCAGAATTGCGAGATATAAAGTTATAATTGCGAGATATAAATTCAGAATTGTGTGATATAAAGTCAGACTTGTGTGATATAAAGTCAGAATTGTGTGATATAAAGTCAGAATTGCGAGATATAAAGTTATAATTGCGAGATATAAAGTCAGAATTGTTTGATATAAAGTCAGAATTGCGTGATATAAAGTCAGAATTGCGAGATATAAAGTCAGAATTGCGAGATATAAAGTCAGAATTGCGAGATATAAAGTCAGAATTGCGAGATATAAAGTCAGAATTGTGAGTTATAAAGTCAGAATTGTGTGATATAAAGTGTGTGATATTGTGAGATATAAAGTCAGAATTGTGAGATATAAAGTCAGAATTGTGTGATATAAAGTCAGAATTGTGTGATATAAAGTCATAATTGCGAGATATAAAGTCAGAATTGCGAGATATAAAGTCAGAATTGTGTGATATAAAGTCATAATTGCGAGATATAAAGTCAGAATTGCGAGATATAAAGTCAGAATTGTGTGATATAAAGTCAGAATTGTGTGATATAAAGTCAGAATTGTGTGATATAAAGTCAGAATTGCAAGATATAAAGTCATAATTTTGAGATATAAAGTCAGAATTGTGTGATATAAAGTCATAATTGCGAGATATAAAGTCAGAATTGCGAGATATAAAGTCAGAATTGTGTGATATAGTCATAATTGCGAGATATAAAGTCATAATTTTGAGATATAAAGTCAGAATTGTGAGATATAAAGTCAGAATTGTGTGATATAAAGTCAGAATTGCGAGATATAAAGTCAGAATTGTGTGATATAAAGTCAGAATTGCGAGATATAAAGTCAGAATTGCGAGATATAAAGTCAGAATTGTGTGATATAAAGTCAGACTTGTGTGATATAAAGTCAGAATTGTGTGATATAAAGTCAGAATTGCGAGATATAAAGTCAGAATTGTGAGATATAAAGAGAATTGTGTGATATAAAGTCAGAATTGTGTGATATAAAGTCAGAATTGTGTGATATAAAGTCAGAATTGCGAGATATAAAGTCAGAATTGCGAGATATACAGTCAGAATTGTGAGATATAAAGTCAGAATTGCGAGATATAAAGTCAGAATTGCGAGATATAAAGTCAGAATTGAGAGATATAAAGTCAGAATTGTGTGATATAAAGTCAGAATTGCGAGATATGAAGTCAGAATGTGTGATATAAAGTCAGAATTGCGAGATATAAAGTCAGAATTGTGAGATATAAAGTCAGAATTGCGAGATATAAAGTCAGAATTGTGAGATATAAAGTCAGAATTGCGAGATATAGTCAGAATTGCGAGATATAAAGTCAGAATGTGTGATATAAAGTCAGAATTGTGAGATATAAAGTCAGAATTGTGAGATATAAAGTCAGAATTGCGAGAGATAAAGTCAGAATTGAGATATATAAAGTCAGAATTGTGTGATATAAAGTCAGAATTGCGAGATATAAAGTCAGAATTGCGAGATATAAAGTCAGAATTGTGAGATGTAAAGTCAGAATTGCGAGATATAAAGTCAGAATTGTGTGATATAGTCATAATTGCGAGATATAAAGTCAGAATTGTGAGATATAAAGTCAGAATTGTGTGATATAAAGTCATAATTGCGAGATATAAAGTCATAATTTTGAGATATAAAGTCAGAATTGTGTGATATAAAGTCATAATTGCGAGATATAAAGTCAGAATTGCGAGATATAAAGTCAGAATTGTGTGATATAGTCATAATTGCGAGATATAAAGTCATAATTTTGAGATATAAAGTCAGAATTGTGAGATATAAAGTCAGAATTGTGTGATATAAAGTCAGAATTGCGAGATATAAAGTCAGAATTGTGTGATATAAAGTCATAATTGCGAGATATAAAGTCATAATTGCGAGATATAAAGTCATAATTGCGAGATATAAAGTCATAATTGCGAGATATAAAGTCATAATTGCGAGATATAAAGTCAGAATTGTCAGATATAAAGTCAGAATTGTGATATAAAGTCATAATTGCGAGATATAAAGTCAGAATTGTGAGATATAAAGTCAGAATTGTGTGATATAAAGTCACAATTGTGTTATATAAAGTCAGAATTGCGTGATATAAAGTCAGAATTGCGAGATATAAAGTCAGAATTGCGAGATATAAAGTTATAATTGCGAGATATAAAGTCAGAATTGTGAGATATAAAGTCAGAATTGTGTGATATAAAGTCAGAATTGTGTGATATAAAGTCAGAATTGTGTGACATAAAGTCATAATTGCGAGATATAAAGTCATAATTGCGAGATATAAAGTCAGAATTGTGTGATATAAAGTCAGAATTGTGTGATATAAAGTCAGAATTGCGAGATATAAAGTTATAATTGCGAGATATAAAGTCAGAATTGTGTGATATAAAGTCAGACTTGTGTGATATAAAGTCAGAATTGTGTGATATAAAGTCAGAATTGCGAGATATAAAGTTATAATTGCGAGATATAAAGTCAGAATTGTTTGATATAAAGTCAGAATTGCGTGATATAAAGTCAGAATTGCGAGATATAAAGTCAGAATTGCGAGATATAAAGTCAGAATTGCGAGATATAAAGTCAGAATTGCGAGATATAAAGTCAGAATTGTGAGTTATAAAGTCAGAATTGTGTGATATAAAGTGTGTGATATTGTGAGATATAAAGTCAGAATTGTGAGATATAAAGTCAGAATTGTGTGATATAAAGTCAGAATTGTGTGATATAAAGTCATAATTGCGAGATATAAAGTCAGAATTGCGAGATATAAAGTCAGAATTGTGTGATATAAAGTCAGAATTGTGTGATATAAAGTCAGAATTGTGTGATATAAAGTCAGAATTGCAAGATATAAAGTCAGAATTGCGAGATATAAAGTCAGAATTGTGTGATATAAAGTCAGAATTGTGTGATATAAAGTCAGAATTGCGAGATATAAAGTCAGAATTGTGAGTTATAAAGTCAGAATTGTGTGATATAAAGTGTGTGATATTGTGAGATATAAAGTCAGAATTGTGAGATATAAAGTCAGAATTGCGAGATATAAAGTCAGAATTGTGAGATGTAAAGTCAGAATTGTGAGATATAAAGTCAGAATTGTGTGATATAAAGTCATAATTGCGAGATATAAAGTCATAATTTTGAGATATAAAGTCAGAATTGTGTGATATAAAGTCATAATTGCGAGATATAAAGTCAGAATTGCGAGATATAAAGTCAGAATTGTGTGATATAGTCATAATTGCGAGATATAAAGTCATAATTTTGAGATATAAAGTCAGAATTGTGAGATATAAAGTCAGAATTGTGTGATATAAAGTCAGAATTGCGAGATATAAAGTCAGAATTGTGTGATATAAAGTCAGAATTGCGAGATATAAAGTCAGAATTGCGAGATATAAAGTCAGAATTGTGTGATATAAAGTCAGACTTGTGTGATATAAAGTCAGAATTGTGTGATATAAAGTCAGAATTGCGAGATATAAAGTCAGAATTGTGAGATATAAAGAGAATTGTGTGATATAAAGTCAGAATTGTGTGATATAAAGTCAGAATTGTGTGATATAAAGTCAGAATTGCGAGATATAAAGTCAGAATTGCGAGATATACAGTCAGAATTGTGAGATATAAAGTCAGAATTGCGAGATATAAAGTCAGAATTGCGAGATATAAAGTCAGAATTGAGAGATATAAAGTCAGAATTGTGTGATATAAAGTCAGAATTGCGAGATATGAAGTCAGAATGTGTGATATAAAGTCAGAATTGCGAGATATAAAGTCAGAATTGTGAGATATAAAGTCAGAATTGCGAGATATAAAGTCAGAATTGTGAGATATAAAGTCAGAATTGCGAGATATAGTCAGAATTGCGAGATATAAAGTCAGAATGTGTGATATAAAGTCAGAATTGTGAGATATAAAGTCAGAATTGTGAGATATAAAGTCAGAATTGCGAGAGATAAAGTCAGAATTGAGATATATAAAGTCAGAATTGTGTGATATAAAGTCAGAATTGCGAGATATAAAGTCAGAATTGCGAGATATAAAGTCAGAATTGTGAGATGTAAAGTCAGAATTGCGAGATATAAAGTCAGAATTGTGTGATATAGTCATAATTGCGAGATATAAAGTCAGAATTGCGAGATATAAAGTCAGAATTGTGTGATATAAAGTCATAATTGCGAGATATAAAGTCATAATTTTGAGATATAAAGTCAGAATTGTGTGATATAAAGTCATAATTGCGAGATATAAAGTCAGAATTGCGAGATATAAAGTCAGAATTGTGTGATATAGTCATAATTGCGAGATATAAAGTCATAATTTTGAGATATAAAGTCAGAATTGTGAGATATAAAGTCAGAATTGTGTGATATAAAGTCAGAATTGCGAGATATAAAGTCAGAATTGTGTGATATAAAGTCATAATTGCGAGATATAAAGTCATAATTGCGAGATATAAAGTCATAATTGCGAGATATAAAGTCATAATTGCGAGATATAAAGTCATAATTGCGAGATATAAAGTCAGAATTGTCAGATATAAAGTCAGAATTGTGATATAAAGTCATAATTGCGAGATATAAAGTCAGAATTGTGAGATATAAAGTCAGAATTGTGTGATATAAAGTCACAATTGTGTTATATAAAGTCAGAATTGCGTGATATAAAGTCAGAATTGCGAGATATAAAGTCAGAATTGCGAGATATAAAGTTATAATTGCGAGATATAAAGTCAGAATTGTGAGATATAAAGTCAGAATTGTGTGATATAAAGTCAGAATTGTGTGATATAAAGTCAGAATTGTGTGACATAAAGTCATAATTGCGAGATATAAAGTCATAATTGCGAGATATAAAGTCAGAATTGTGTGATATAAAGTCAGAATTGTGTGATATAAAGTCAGAATTGCGAGATATAAAGTTATAATTGCGAGATATAAATTCAGAATTGTGTGATATAAAGTCAGACTTGTGTGATATAAAGTCAGAATTGTGTGATATAAAGTCAGAATTGCGAGATATAAAGTTATAATTGCGAGATATAAAGTCAGAATTGTTTGATATAAAGTCAGAATTGCGTGATATAAAGTCAGAATTGCGAGATATAAAGTCAGAATTGCGAGATATAAAGTCAGAATTGCGAGATATAAAGTCAGAATTGCGAGATATAAAGTCAGAATTGTGAGTTATAAAGTCAGAATTGTGTGATATAAAGTGTGTGATATTGTGAGATATAAAGTCAGAATTGTGAGATATAAAGTCAGAATTGTGTGATATAAAGTCAGAATTGTGTGATATAAAGTCATAATTGCGAGATATAAAGTCAGAATTGCGAGATATAAAGTCAGAATTGTGTGATATAAAGTCATAATTGCGAGATATAAAGTCAGAATTGCGAGATATAAAGTCAGAATTGTGTGATATAAAGTCAGAATTGTGTGATATAAAGTCAGAATTGTGTGATATAAAGTCAGAATTGCAAGATATAAAGTCAGAATTGCGAGATATAAAGTCAGAATTGTGTGATATAAAGTCAGAATTGTGTGATATAAAGTCAGAATTGCGAGATATAAAGTCAGAATTGTGAGTTATAAAGTCAGAATTGTGTGATATAAAGTGTGTGATATTGTGAGATATAAAGTCAGAATTGTGAGATATAAAGTCAGAATTGCGAGATATAAAGTCAGAATTGTGAGATGTAAAGTCAGAATTGTGAGATATAAAGTCAGAATTGTGTGATATAAAGTCATAATTGCGAGATATAAAGTCATAATTTTGAGATATAAAGTCAGAATTGTGTGATATAAAGTCATAATTGCGAGATATAAAGTCAGAATTGCGAGATATAAAGTCAGAATTGTGTGATATAGTCATAATTGCGAGATATAAAGTCATAATTTTGAGATATAAAGTCAGAATTGTGAGATATAAAGTCAGAATTGTGTGATATAAAGTCAGAATTGCGAGATATAAAGTCAGAATTGTGTGATATAAAGTCAGAATTGCGAGATATAAAGTCAGAATTGCGAGATATAAAGTCAGAATTGTGTGATATAAAGTCAGACTTGTGTGATATAAAGTCAGAATTGTGTGATATAAAGTCAGAATTGCGAGATATAAAGTCAGAATTGTGAGATATAAAGAGAATTGTGTGATATAAAGTCAGAATTGTGTGATATAAAGTCAGAATTGTGTGATATAAAGTCAGAATTGCGAGATATAAAGTCAGAATTGCGAGATATACAGTCAGAATTGTGAGATATAAAGTCAGAATTGCGAGATATAAAGTCAGAATTGCGAGATATAAAGTCAGAATTGAGAGATATAAAGTCAGAATTGTGTGATATAAAGTCAGAATTGCGAGATATGAAGTCAGAATGTGTGATATAAAGTCAGAATTGCGAGATATAAAGTCAGAATTGTGAGATATAAAGTCAGAATTGCGAGATATAAAGTCAGAATTGTGAGATATAAAGTCAGAATTGCGAGATATAGTCAGAATTGCGAGATATAAAGTCAGAATGTGTGATATAAAGTCAGAATTGTGAGATATAAAGTCAGAATTGTGAGATATAAAGTCAGAATTGCGAGAGATAAAGTCAGAATTGAGATATATAAAGTCAGAATTGTGTGATATAAAGTCAGAATTGCGAGATATAAAGTCAGAATTGCGAGATATAAAGTCAGAATTGTGAGATGTAAAGTCAGAATTGCGAGATATAAAGTCAGAATTGTGTGATATAGTCATAATTGCGAGATATAAAGTCAGAATTGCGAGATATAAAGTCAGAATTGTGTGATATAAAGTCATAATTGCGAGATATAAAGTCATAATTTTGAGATATAAAGTCAGAATTGTGTGATATAAAGTCATAATTGCGAGATATAAAGTCAGAATTGCGAGATATAAAGTCAGAATTGTGTGATATAGTCATAATTGCGAGATATAAAGTCATAATTTTGAGATATAAAGTCAGAATTGTGAGATATAAAGTCAGAATTGTGTGATATAAAGTCAGAATTGCGAGATATAAAGTCAGAATTGTGTGATATAAAGTCATAATTGCGAGATATAAAGTCATAATTGCGAGATATAAAGTCATAATTGCGAGATATAAAGTCATAATTGCGAGATATAAAGTCATAATTGCGAGATATAAAGTCAGAATTGTCAGATATAAAGTCAGAATTGTGATATAAAGTCATAATTGCGAGATATAAAGTCAGAATTGTGAGATATAAAGTCAGAATTGTGTGATATAAAGTCACAATTGTGTTATATAAAGTCAGAATTGCGTGATATAAAGTCAGAATTGCGAGATATAAAGTCAGAATTGCGAGATATAAAGTTATAATTGCGAGATATAAAGTCAGAATTGTGAGATATAAAGTCAGAATTGTGTGATATAAAGTCAGAATTGTGTGATATAAAGTCAGAATTGTGTGACATAAAGTCATAATTGCGAGATATAAAGTCATAATTGCGAGATATAAAGTCAGAATTGTGTGATATAAAGTCAGAATTGTGTGATATAAAGTCAGAATTGCGAGATATAAAGTTATAATTGCGAGATATAAAGTCAGAATTGTGTGATATAAAGTCAGACTTGTGTGATATAAAGTCAGAATTGTGTGATATAAAGTCAGAATTGCGAGATATAAAGTTATAATTGCGAGATATAAAGTCAGAATTGTTTGATATAAAGTCAGAATTGCGAGATATAAAGTCAGAATTGCGAGATATAAAGTCAGAATTGTGAGTTATAAAGTCAGAATTGTGTGATATAAAGTGTGTGATATTGTGAGATATAAAGTCAGAATTGTGAGATATAAAGTCAGAATTGTGTGATATAAAGTCAGAATTGCGAGATATAAAGTCAGAATTGCGAGATATAAAGTCAGAATTGCGAGATATAAAGTCAGAATTGCGAGATATAAAGTCAGAATTGTGAGTTATAAAGTCAGAATTGTGTGATATAAAGTGTGTGATATTGTGAGATATAAAGTCAGAATTGTGAGATATAAAGTCAGAATTGTGTGATATAAAGTCAGAATTGTGTGATATAAAGTCATAATTGCGAGATATAAAGTCAGAATTGCGAGATATAAAGTCAGAATTGTGTGATATAAAGTCAGAATTGTGTGATATAAAGTCAGAATTGTGTGATATAAAGTCAGAATTGCAAGATATAAAGTCAGAATTGCGAGATATAAAGTCAGAATTGTGTGATATAAAGTCAGAATTGTGTGATATAAAGTCAGAATTGCGAGATATAAAGTCAGAATTGTGAGTTATAAAGTCAGAATTGTGTGATATAAAGTGTGTGATATTGTGAGATATAAAGTCAGAATTGTGAGATATAAAGTCAGAATTGTGTGATATAAAGTCAGAATTGTGTGATATAAAGTCATAATTGCGAGATATAAAGTCATAATTGCGAGATATAAAGTCAGAATTGTGTGATATAAAGTCAGAATTGTGTGATATAAAGTCAGAATTGTGTGATATAAAGTCAGAATTGTGAGATATAAAGTCAGAATTGCGAGATATAAAGTCAGAATTGCGAGATATAAAGTCAGAATTGTGTATTATAAAGTCAGAATTGCGAGATATAAAGTCAGAATTGCGAGATATAAAGTCAGAATTGCGAGATATAAAGTCAGAATTGTGAGATATAAAGTCAGAATTGCGAGATATAAAGTCAGAATTGCGAGATATAAAGTCAGAATTGCGAGATATAAAGTCAGAATTGCGAGATATAAAGTCAGAATTGCGAGATATAAAGTCAGAATTGTGAGATATAAAGTCAGAATTGTGAGATATAAAGTCAGAATTGTGAGATATAAAGTCAGAATTGCGAGATATAAAGTCAGAATTGCGAGATATAAAGTCAGAATTGCGAGATATAAAGTCAGAATTGCGAGATATAAAGTCAGAATTGCGAGATATAAAGTCAGAATTGTGTGATATAACGTCATAATTGCGAGATATAAAGTCAGAATTGTGTGATATAACGTCATAATTGTGTGATATAAAGTCAGAATTGTGTGACATAAAGTCATAATTGCGAGATATAAAGTCATAATTGCGAGATATAAAGTCAGAATTGTGTGATATAAAGTCAGAATTGTGTGATATAAAGTCAGAATTGCGAGATATAAAGTTATAATTGCGAGATATAAAGTCAGAATTGTGTGATATAAAGTCAGACTTGTGTGATATAAAGTCAGAATTGTGTGATATAAAGTCAGAATTGCGTGATATAAAGTCAGAATTGCGAGATATAAAGTCAGAATTGCGAGATATAAAGTCAGAATTGCGAGATATAAAGTCAGAATTGCGAGATATAAAGTCAGAATTGTGAGTTATAAAGTCAGAATTGTGTGATATAAAGTGTGTGATATTGTGAGATATAAAGTCAGAATTGTGAGATATAAAGTCAGAATTGTGTGATATAAAGTCAGAATTGTGTGATATAAAGTCATAATTGCGAGATATAAAGTCAGAATTGCGAGATATAAAGTCAGAATTGTGTGATATAAAGTCAGAATTGTGTGATATAAAGTCAGAATTGTGTGATATAAAGTCAGAATTGCGAGATATAAAGTCAGAATTGCGAGATATAAAGTCAGAATTGTGTGATATAAAGTCAGAATTGTGTGATATAAAGTCAGAATTGCGAGATATAAAGTCAGAATTGTGAGTTATAAAGTCAGAATTGTGTGATATAAAGTGTGTGATATTGTGAGATATAAAGTCAGAATTGTGAGATATAAAGTCAGAATTGTGTGATATAAAGTCAGAATTGTGTGATATAAAGTCATAATTGCGAGATATAAAGTCAGAATTGCGAGATATAAAGTCAGAATTGTGTGATATAAAGTCAGAATTGTGTGATATAAAGTCAGAATTGCGAGATATAAAGTCAGAATTGCGAGATATAAAGTCAGAATTGTGTGATATAAAGTCAGAATTGTGTGATATAAAGTCAGAATTGTGTGATATAAAGTCAGAATTGTGAGATATAAAGTCAGAATTGCGAGATATAAAGTCAGAATTGCGAGATATAAAGTCAGAATTGTGTATTATAAAGTCAGAATTGCGAGATATAAAGTCAGAATTGCGAGATATAAAGTCAGAATTGTGTGATATAGTCATAATTGCGAGATATAAAGTCATAATTTTGAGATATAAAGTCAGAATTGTGAGATATAAAGTCAGAATTGTGTGATATAAAGTCAGAATTGCGAGATATAAAGTCAGAATTGTGTGATATAAAGTCATAATTGCGAGATATAAAGTCATAATTGCGAGATATAAAGTCATAATTGCGAGATATAAAGTCATAATTGCGAGATATAAAGTCATAATTGCGAGATATAAAGTCAGAATTGTCAGATATAAAGTCAGAATTGTGATATAAAGTCATAATTGCGAGATATAAAGTCAGAATTGTGAGATATAAAGTCAGAATTGTGTGATATAAAGTCACAATTGTGTTATATAAAGTCAGAATTGCGTGATATAAAGTCAGAATTGCGAGATATAAAGTCAGAATTGCGAGATATAAAGTTATAATTGCGAGATATAAAGTCAGAATTGTGAGATATAAAGTCAGAATTGTGTGATATAAAGTCAGAATTGTGTGATATAAAGTCAGAATTGTGTGACATAAAGTCATAATTGCGAGATATAAAGTCATAATTGCGAGATATAAAGTCAGAATTGTGTGATATAAAGTCAGAATTGTGTGATATAAAGTCAGAATTGCGAGATATAAAGTTATAATTGCGAGATATAAAGTCAGAATTGTGTGATATAAAGTCAGACTTGTGTGATATAAAGTCAGAATTGTGTGATATAAAGTCAGAATTGCGAGATATAAAGTTATAATTGCGAGATATAAAGTCAGAATTGTTTGATATAAAGTCAGAATTGCGTGATATAAAGTCAGAATTGCGAGATATAAAGTCAGAATTGCGAGATATAAAGTCAGAATTGCGAGATATAAAGTCAGAATTGCGAGATATAAAGTCAGAATTGTGAGTTATAAAGTCAGAATTGTGTGATATAAAGTGTGTGATATTGTGAGATATAAAGTCAGAATTGTGAGATATAAAGTCAGAATTGTGTGATATAAAGTCAGAATTGTGTGATATAAAGTCATAATTGCGAGATATAAAGTCAGAATTGCGAGATATAAAGTCAGAATTGTGTGATATAAAGTCATAATTGCGAGATATAAAGTCAGAATTGCGAGATATAAAGTCAGAATTGTGTGATATAAAGTCAGAATTGTGTGATATAAAGTCAGAATTGTGTGATATAAAGTCAGAATTGCAAGATATAAAGTCAGAATTGCGAGATATAAAGTCAGAATTGTGTGATATAAAGTCAGAATTGTGTGATATAAAGTCAGAATTGCGAGATATAAAGTCAGAATTGTGAGTTATAAAGTCAGAATTGTGTGATATAAAGTGTGTGATATTGTGAGATATAAAGCCAGAATTGTGAGATATAAAGTCAGAATTGCGAGATATAAAGTCAGAATTGTGAGATGTAAAGTCAGAATTGTGAGATATAAAGTCAGAATTGTGTGATATAAAGTCATAATTGCGAGATATAAAGTCATAATTTTGAGATATAAAGTCAGAATTGTGTGATATAAAGTCATAATTGCGAGATATAAAGTCAGAATTGCGAGATATAAAGTCAGAATTGTGTGATATAGTCATAATTGCGAGATATAAAGTCATAATTTTGAGATATAAAGTCAGAATTGTGAGATATAAAGTCAGAATTGTGTGATATAAAGTCAGAATTGCGAGATATAAAGTCAGAATTGTGTGATATAAAGTCAGAATTGCGAGATATAAAGTCAGAATTGCGAGATATAAAGTCAGAATTGTGTGATATAAAGTCAGACTTGTGTGATATAAAGTCAGAATTGTGTGATATAAAGTCAGAATTGCGAGATATAAAGTCAGAATTGTGAGATATAAAGAGAATTGTGTGATATAAAGTCAGAATTGTGTGATATAAAGTCAGAATTGTGTGATATAAAGTCAGAATTGCGAGATATAAAGTCAGAATTGCGAGATATACAGTCAGAATTGTGAGATATAAAGTCAGAATTGCGAGATATAAAGTCAGAATTGCGAGATATAAAGTCAGAATTGAGAGATATAAAGTCAGAATTGTGTGATATAAAGTCAGAATTGCGAGATATGAAGTCAGAATGTGTGATATAAAGTCAGAATTGCGAGATATAAAGTCAGAATTGTGAGATATAAAGTCAGAATTGCGAGATATAAAGTCAGAATTGTGAGATATAAAGTCAGAATTGCGAGATATAGTCAGAATTGCGAGATATAAAGTCAGAATGTGTGATATAAAGTCAGAATTGTGAGATATAAAGTCAGAATTGTGAGATATAAAGTCAGAATTGCGAGAGATAAAGTCAGAATTGAGATATATAAAGTCAGAATTGTGTGATATAAAGTCAGAATTGCGAGATATAAAGTCAGAATTGCGAGATATAAAGTCAGAATTGTGAGATGTAAAGTCAGAATTGCGAGATATAAAGTCAGAATTGTGTGATATAGTCATAATTGCGAGATATAAAGTCAGAATTGCGAGATATAAAGTCAGAATTGTGTGATATAAAGTCATAATTGCGAGATATAAAGTCATAATTTTGAGATATAAAGTCAGAATTGTGTGATATAAAGTCATAATTGCGAGATATAAAGTCAGAATTGCGAGATATAAAGTCAGAATTGTGTGATATAGTCATAATTGCGAGATATAAAGTCATAATTTTGAGATATAAAGTCAGAATTGTGAGATATAAAGTCAGAATTGTGTGATATAAAGTCAGAATTGCGAGATATAAAGTCAGAATTGTGTGATATAAAGTCATAATTGCGAGATATAAAGTCATAATTGCGAGATATAAAGTCATAATTGCGAGATATAAAGTCATAATTGCGAGATATAAAGTCATAATTGCGAGATATAAAGTCAGAATTGTCAGATATAAAGTCAGAATTGTGATATAAAGTCATAATTGCGAGATATAAAGTCAGAATTGTGAGATATAAAGTCAGAATTGTGTGATATAAAGTCACAATTGTGTTATATAAAGTCAGAATTGCGTGATATAAAGTCAGAATTGCGAGATATAAAGTCAGAATTGCGAGATATAAAGTTATAATTGCGAGATATAAAGTCAGAATTGTGAGATATAAAGTCAGAATTGTGTGATATAAAGTCAGAATTGTGTGATATAAAGTCAGAATTGTGTGACATAAAGTCATAATTGCGAGATATAAAGTCATAATTGCGAGATATAAAGTCAGAATTGTGTGATATAAAGTCAGAATTGTGTGATATAAAGTCAGAATTGCGAGATATAAAGTTATAATTGCGAGATATAAAGTCAGAATTGTGTGATATAAAGTCAGACTTGTGTGATATAAAGTCAGAATTGTGTGATATAAAGTCAGAATTGCGAGATATAAAGTTATAATTGCGAGATATAAAGTCAGAATTGTTTGATATAAAGTCAGAATTGCGAGATATAAAGTCAGAATTGCGAGATATAAAGTCAGAATTGTGAGTTATAAAGTCAGAATTGTGTGATATAAAGTGTGTGATATTGTGAGATATAAAGTCAGAATTGTGAGATATAAAGTCAGAATTGTGTGATATAAAGTCAGAATTGCGAGATATAAAGTCAGAATTGCGAGATATAAAGTCAGAATTGCGAGATATAAAGTCAGAATTGCGAGATATAAAGTCAGAATTGTGAGTTATAAAGTCAGAATTGTGTGATATAAAGTGTGTGATATTGTGAGATATAAAGTCAGAATTGTGAGATATAAAGTCAGAATTGTGTGATATAAAGTCAGAATTGTGTGATATAAAGTCATAATTGCGAGATATAAAGTCAGAATTGCGAGATATAAAGTCAGAATTGTGTGATATAAAGTCAGAATTGTGTGATATAAAGTCAGAATTGTGTGATATAAAGTCAGAATTGCAAGATATAAAGTCAGAATTGCGAGATATAAAGTCAGAATTGTGTGATATAAAGTCAGAATTGTGTGATATAAAGTCAGAATTGCGAGATATAAAGTCAGAATTGTGAGTTATAAAGTCAGAATTGTGTGATATAAAGTGTGTGATATTGTGAGATATAAAGTCAGAATTGTGAGATATAAAGTCAGAATTGTGTGATATAAAGTCAGAATTGTGTGATATAAAGTCATAATTGCGAGATATAAAGTCAGAATTGCGAGATATAAAGTCAGAATTGTGTGATATAAAGTCAGAATTGTGTGATATAAAGTCAGAATTGTGTGATATAAAGTCAGAATTGTGAGATATAAAGTCAGAATTGCGAGATATAAAGTCAGAATTGCGAGATATAAAGTCAGAATTGTGTATTATAAAGTCAGAATTGCGAGATATAAAGTCAGAATTGCGAGATATAAAGTCAGAATTGCGAGATATAAAGTCAGAATTGCGAGATATAAAGTCAGAATTGCGAGATATAAAGTCAGAATTGCGAGATATAAAGTCAGAATTGCGAGATATAAAGTCAGAATTGCGAGATATAAAGTCAGAATTGTGAGATATAAAGTCAGAATTGTGAGATATAAAGTCAGAATTGTGAGATATAAAGTCAGAATTGCGAGATATAAAGTCAGAATTGCGAGATATAAAGTCAGAATTGCGAGATATAAAGTCAGAATTGCGAGATATAAAGTCAGAATTGCGAGATATAAAGTCAGAATTGTGTGATATAAAATCAGAATTGTGTGATATAAAGTCAGAATTGTGTGTTATAAAGTCAGAATTGCGAGATATAAAGTCAGAATTGTGTGATATAACGTCATAATTGTGTGATATAAAGTCAGAATTGTGTGACATAAAGTCATAATTGCGAGATATAAAGTCATAATTGCGAGATATAAAGTCAGAATTGTGTGATATAAAGTCAGAATTGTGTGATATAAAGTCAGAATTGCGAGATATAAAGTTATAATTGCGAGATATAAAGTCAGAATTGTGTGATATAAAGTCAGACTTGTGTGATATAAAGTCAGAATTGTGTGATATAAAGTCAGAATTGCGTGATATAAAGTCAGAATTGCGAGATATAAAGTCAGAATTGCGAGATATAAAGTCAGAATTGCGAGATATAAAGTCAGAATTGCGAGATATAAAGTCAGAATTGTGAGTTATAAAGTCAGAATTGTGTGATATAAAGTGTGTGATATTGTGAGATATAAAGTCAGAATTGTGAGATATAAAGTCAGAATTGTGTGATATAAAGTCAGAATTGTGTGATATAAAGTCATAATTGCGAGATATAAAGTCAGAATTGCGAGATATAAAGTCAGAATTGTGTGATATAAAGTCAGAATTGTGTGATATAAAGTCAGAATTGTGTGATATAAAGTCAGAATTGCGAGATATAAAGTCAGAATTGCGAGATATAAAGTCAGAATTGTGTGATATAAAGTCAGAATTGTGTGATATAAAGTCAGAATTGCGAGATATAAAGTCAGAATTGTGAGTTATAAAGTCAGAATTGTGTGATATAAAGTGTGTGATATTGTGAGATATAAAGTCAGAATTGTGAGATATAAAGTCAGAATTGTGTGATATAAAGTCAGAATTGCGAGATATAAAGTCAGAATTGCGAGATATAAAGTCAGAATTGTGTGATATAAAGTCAGAATTGTGTGATATAAAGTCAGAATTGCGAGATATAAAGTCAGAATTGCGAGATATAAAGTCAGAATTGTGTGATATAAAGTCAGAATTGTGTGATATAAAGTCAGAATTGTGTGATATAAAGTCAGAATTGTGAGATATAAAGTCAGAATTGCGAGATATAAAGTCAGAATTGCGAGATATAAAGTCAGAATTGTGTATTATAAAGTCAGAATTGCGAGATATAAAGTCAGAATTGCGAGATATAAAGTCAGAATTGCGAGATATAAAGTCAGAATTGTGAGATATAAAGTCAGAATTGCGAGATATAAAGTCAGAATTGCGAGATATAAAGTCAGAATTGCGAGATATAAAGTCAGAATTGTGTGATATAAAGTCAGAATTGTGTGTTATAAAGTCAGAATTGCGAGATATAAAGTCAGAATTGTGTGATATAAAGTCATAATTGTGTGATATAAAGTCAGAATTGTGTGACATAAAGTCATAATTGCGAGATATAAAGTCATAATTGCGAGATATAAAGTCAGAATTGTGTGATATAAAGTCAGAATTGTGTGATATAAAGTCAGAATTGCGAGATATAAAGTTATAATTGCGAGATATAAAGTCAGAATTGTGTGATATAAAGTCAGACTTGTGTGATATAAAGTCAGAATTGTGTGATATAAAGTCAGAATTGCGTGATATAAAGTCAGAATTGCGAGATATAAAGTCAGAATTGCGAGATATAGTCAGAATTGCGAGATATAAAGTCAGAATGTGTGATATAAAGTCAGAATTGTGAGATATAAAGTCAGAATTGTGAGATATAAAGTCAGAATTGCGAGAGATAAAGTCAGAATTGAGATATATAAAGTCAGAATTGTGTGATATAAAGTCAGAATTGCGAGATATAAAGTCAGAATTGCGAGATATAAAGTCAGAATTGTGAGATGTAAAGTCAGAATTGCGAGATATAAAGTCAGAATTGTGTGATATAGTCATAATTGCGAGATATAAAGTCAGAATTGCGAGATATAAAGTCAGAATTGCGAGATATAAAGTCATAATTGCGAGATATAAAGTCATAATTTTGAGATATAAAGTCAGAATTGTGTGATATAAAGTCATAATTGCGAGATATAAAGTCAGAATTGCGAGATATAAAGTCAGAATTGTGTGATATAGTCATAATTGCGAGATATAAAGTCATAATTTTGAGATATAAAGTCAGAATTGTGAGATATAAAGTCAGAATTGTGTGATATAAAGTCAGAATTGCGAGATATAAAGTCAGAATTGTGTGATATAAAGTCATAATTGCGAGATATAAAGTCATAATTGCGAGATATAAAGTCATAATTGCGAGATATAAAGTCATAATTGCGAGATATAAAGTCATAATTGCGAGATATAAAGTCAGAATTGTCAGATATAAAGTCAGAATTGTGATATAAAGTCATAATTGCGAGATATAAAGTCAGAATTGTGAGATATAAAGTCAGAATTGTGTGATATGAAGTCACAATTGTGTTATATAAAGTCAGAATTGCGTGATATAAAGTCAGAATTGCGAGATATAAAGTCAGAATTGCGAGATATAAAGTTATAATTGCGAGATATAAAGTCAGAATTGTGAGATATAAAGTCAGAATTGTGTGATATAAAGTCAGAATTGTGTGATATAAAGTCAGAATTGTGTGACATAAAGTCATAATTGCGAGATATAAAGTCATAATTGCGAGATATAAAGTCAGAATTGTGTGATATAAAGTCAGAATTGTGTGATATAAAGTCAGAATTGCGAGATATAAAGTTATAATTGCGAGATATAAAGTCAGAATTGTGTGATATAAAGTCAGACTTGTGTGATATAAAGTCAGAATTGTGTGATATAAAGTCAGAATTGCGAGATATAAAGTTATAATTGCGAGATATAAAGTCAGAATTGTTTGATATAAAGTCAGAATTGCGAGATATAAAGTCAGAATTGCGAGATATAAAGTCAGAATTGTGAGTTATAAAGTCAGAATTGTGTGATATAAAGTGTGTGATATTGTGAGATATAAAGTCAGAATTGTGAGATATAAAGTCAGAATTGTGTGATATAAAGTCAGAATTGCGAGATATAAAGTCAGAATTGCGAGATATAAAGTCAGAATTGCGAGATATAAAGTCAGAATTGCGAGATATAAAGTCAGAATTGTGAGTTATAAAGTCAGAATTGTGTGATATAAAGTGTGTGATATTGTGAGATATAAAGTCAGAATTGTGAGATATAAAGTCAGAATTGTGTGATATAAAGTCAGAATTGTGTGATATAAAGTCATAATTGCGAGATATAAAGTCAGAATTGCGAGATATAAAGTCAGAATTGTGTGATATAAAGTCAGAATTGTGTGATATAAAGTCAGAATTGTGTGATATAAAGTCAGAATTGCAAGATATAAAGTCAGAATTGCGAGATATAAAGTCAGAATTGTGTGATATAAAGTCAGAATTGTGTGATATAAAGTCAGAATTGCGAGATATAAAGTCAGAATTGTGAGTTATAAAGTCAGAATTGTGTGATATAAAGTGTGTGATATTGTGAGATATAAAGTCAGAATTGTGAGATATAAAGTCAGAATTGTGTGATATAAAGTCAGAATTGTGTGATATAAAGTCATAATTGCGAGATATAAAGTCAGAATTGCGAGATATAAAGTCAGAATTGTGTGATATAAAGTCAGAATTGTGTGATATAAAGTCAGAATTGTGTGATATAAAGTCAGAATTGTGAGATATAAAGTCAGAATTGCGAGATATAAAGTCAGAATTGCGAGATATAAAGTCAGAATTGTGTATTATAAAGTCAGAATTGCGAGATATAAAGTCAGAATTGCGAGATATAAAGTCAGAATTGCGAGATATAAAGTCAGAATTGTGAGATATAAAGTCAGAATTGCGAGATATAAAGTCAGAATTGCGAGATATAAAGTCAGAATTGCGAGATATAAAGTCAGAATTGCGAGATATAAAGTCAGAATTGCGAGATATAAAGTCAGAATTGTGAGATATAAAGTCAGAATTGTGAGATATAAAGTCAGAATTGTGAGATATAAAGTCAGAATTGCGAGATATAAAGTCAGAATTGCGAGATATAAAGTCAGAATTGCGAGATATAAAGTCAGAATTGCGAGATATAAAGTCAGAATTGCGAGATATAAAGTCAGAATTGTGTGATATAAAATCAGAATTGTGTGATATAAAGTCAGAATTGTGTGTTATAAAGTCAGAATTGCGAGATATAAAGTCAGAATTGTGTGATATAACGTCATAATTGTGTGATATAAAGTCAGAATTGTGTGACATAAAGTCATAATTGCGAGATATAAAGTCATAATTGCGAGATATAAAGTCAGAATTGTGTGATATAAAGTCAGAATTGTGTGATATAAAGTCAGAATTGCGAGATATAAAGTTATAATTGCGAGATTTAAAGTCAGAATTGTGTGATATAAAGTCAGACTTGTGTGATATAAAGTCAGAATTGTGTGATATAAAGTCAGAATTGCGTGATATAAAGTCAGAATTGCGAGATATAAAGTCAGAATTGCGAGATATAAAGTCAGAATTGCGAGATATAAAGTCAGAATTGCGAGATATAAAGTCAGAATTGTGAGTTATAAAGTCAGAATTGTGTGATATAAAGTGTGTGATATTGTGAGATATAAAGTCAGAATTGTGAGATATAAAGTCAGAATTGTGTGATATAAAGTCAGAATTGTGTGATATAAAGTCATAATTGCGAGATATAAAGTCAGAATTGCGAGATATAAAGTCAGAATTGTGTGATATAAAGTCAGAATTGTGTGATATAAAGTCAGAATTGTGTGATATAAAGTCAGAATTGCGAGATATAAAGTCAGAATTGCGAGATATAAAGTCAGAATTGTGTGATATAAAGTCAGAATTGTGTGATATAAAGTCAGAATTGCGAGATATAAAGTCAGAATTGTGAGTTATAAAGTCAGAATTGTGTGATATAAAGTGTGTGATATTGTGAGATATAAAGTCAGAATTGTGAGATATAAAGTCAGAATTGTGTGATATAAAGTCAGAATTGTGTGATATAAAGTCATAATTGCGAGATATAAAGTCAGAATTGCGAGATATAAAGTCAGAATTGTGTGATATAAAGTCAGAATTGTGTGATATAAAGTCAGAATTGCGAGATATAAAGTCAGAATTGCGAGATATAAAGTCAGAATTGTGTGATATAAAGTCAGAATTGTGTGATATAAAGTCAGAATTGTGTGATATAAAGTCAGAATTGTGAGATATAAAGTCAGAATTGCGAGATATAAAGTCAGAATTGCGAGATATAAAGTCAGAATTGTGTATTCTAAAGTCAGAATTGCGAGATATAAAGTCAGAATTGCGAGATATAAAGTCAGAATTGTGTGATATAGTCATAATTGCGAGATATAAAGTCATAATTTTGAGATATAAAGTCAGAATTGTGAGATATAAAGTCAGAATTGTGTGATATAAAGTCAGAATTGCGAGATATAAAGTCAGAATTGTGTGATATAAAGTCATAATTGCGAGATATAAAGTCATAATTGCGAGATATAAAGTCATAATTGCGAGATATAAAGTCATAATTGCGAGATATAAAGTCATAATTGCGAGATATAAAGTCAGAATTGTCAGATATAAAGTCAGAATTGTGATATAAAGTCATAATTGCGAGATATAAAGTCAGAATTGTGAGATATAAAGTCAGAATTGTGTGATATAAAGTCACAATTGTGTTATATAAAGTCAGAATTGCGTGATATAAAGTCAGAATTGCGAGATATAAAGTCAGAATTGCGAGATATAAAGTTATAATTGCGAGATATAAAGTCAGAATTGTGAGATATAAAGTCAGAATTGTGTGATATAAAGTCAGAATTGTGTGATATAAAGTCAGAATTGTGTGACATAAAGTCATAATTGCGAGATATAAAGTCATAATTGCGAGATATAAAGTCAGAATTGTGTGATATAAAGTCAGAATTGTGTGATATAAAGTCAGAATTGCGAGATATAAAGTTATAATTGCGAGATATAAAGTCAGAATTGTGTGATATAAAGTCAGACTTGTGTGATATAAAGTCAGAATTGTGTGATATAAAGTCAGAATTGCGAGATATAAAGTTATAATTGCGAGATATAAAGTCAGAATTGTTTGATATAAAGTCAGAATTGCGTGATATAAAGTCAGAATTGCGAGATATAAAGTCAGAATTGCGAGATATAAAGTCAGAATTGCGAGATATAAAGTCAGAATTGCGAGATATAAAGTCAGAATTGTGAGTTATAAAGTCAGAATTGTGTGATATAAAGTGTGTGATATTGTGAGATATAAAGTCAGAATTGTGAGATATAAAGTCAGAATTGTGTGATATAAAGTCAGAATTGTGTGATATAAAGTCATAATTGCGAGATATAAAGTCAGAATTGCGAGATATAAAGTCAGAATTGTGTGATATAAAGTCATAATTGCGAGATATAAAGTCAGAATTGCGAGATATAAAGTCAGAATTGTGTGATATAAAGTCAGAATTGTGTGATATAAAGTCAGAATTGTGTGATATAAAGTCAGAATTGCAAGATATAAAGTCAGAATTGCGAGATATAAAGTCAGAATTGTGTGATATAAAGTCAGAATTGTGTGATATAAAGTCAGAATTGCGAGATATAAAGTCAGAATTGTGAGTTATAAAGTCAGAATTGTGTGATATAAAGTGTGTGATATTGTGAGATATAAAGTCAGAATTGTGAGATATAAAGTCAGAATTGCGAGATATAAAGTCAGAATTGTGAGATGTAAAGTCAGAATTGTGAGATATAAAGTCAGAATTGTGTGATATAAAGTCATAATTGCGAGATATAAAGTCATAATTTTGAGATATAAAGTCAGAATTGTGTGATATAAAGTCATAATTGCGAAATATAAAGTCAGAATTGCGAGATATAAAGTCAGAATTGTGTGATATAGTCATAATTGCGAGATATAAAGTCATAATTTTGAGATATAAAGTCAGAATTGTGAGATATAAAGTCAGAATTGTGTGATATAAAGTCAGAATTGCGAGATATAAAGTCAGAATTGTGTGATATAAAGTCAGAATTGCGAGATATAAAGTCAGAATTGCGAGATATAAAGTCAGAATTGTGTGATATAAAGTCAGACTTGTGTGATATAAAGTCAGAATTGTGTGATATAAAGTCAGAATTGCGAGATATAAAGTCAGAATTGTGAGATATAAAGAGAATTGTGTGATATAAAGTCAGAATTGTGTGATATAAAGTCAGAATTGTGTGATATAAAGTCAGAATTGCGAGATATAAAGTCAGAATTGCGAGATATACAGTCAGAATTGTGAGATATAAAGTCAGAATTGCGAGATATAAAGTCAGAATTGCGAGATATAAAGTCAGAATTGAGAGATATAAAGTCAGAATTGTGTGATATAAAGTCAGAATTGCGAGATATGAAGTCAGAATGTGTGATATAAAGTCAGAATTGCGAGATATAAAGTCAGAATTGTGAGATATAAAGTCAGAATTGCGAGATATAAAGTCAGAATTGTGAGATATAAAGTCAGAATTGCGAGATATAGTCAGAATTGCGAGATATAAAGTCAGAATGTGTGATATAAAGTCAGAATTGTGAGATATAAAGTCAGAATTGTGAGATATAAAGTCAGAATTGCGAGAGATAAAGTCAGAATTGAGATATATAAAGTCAGAATTGTGTGATATAAAGTCAGAATTGCGAGATATAAAGTCAGAATTGCGAGATATAAAGTCAGAATTGTGAGATGTAAAGTCAGAATTGCGAGATATAAAGTCAGAATTGTGTGATATAGTCATAATTGCGAGATATAAAGTCAGAATTGCGAGATATAAAGTCAGAATTGTGTGATATAAAGTCATAATTGCGAGATATAAAGTCATAATTTTGAGATATAAAGTCAGAATTGTGTGATATAAAGTCATAATTGCGAGATATAAAGTCAGAATTGCGAGATATAAAGTCAGAATTGTGTGATATAGTCATAATTGCGAGATATAAAGTCATAATTTTGAGATATAAAGTCAGAATTGTGAGATATAAAGTCAGAATTGTGTGATATAAAGTCAGAATTGCGAGATATAAAGTCAGAATTGTGTGATATAAAGTCATAATTGCGAGATATAAAGTCATAATTGCGAGATATAAAGTCATAATTGCGAGATATAAAGTCATAATTGCGAGATATAAAGTCATAATTGCGAGATATAAAGTCAGAATTGTCAGATATAAAGTCAGAATTGTGATATAAAGTCATAATTGCGAGATATAAAGTCAGAATTGTGAGATATAAAGTCAGAATTGTCAGATATAAAGTCAGAATTGTGATATAAAGTCATAATTGCGAGATATAAAGTCAGAATTGTGAGATATAAAGTCAGAATTGTGTGATATAAAGTCACAATTGTGTTATATAAAGTCAGAATTGCGTGATATAAAGTCAGAATTGCGAGATATAAAGTCAGAATTGCGAGATATAAAGTTATAATTGCGAGATATAAAGTCAGAATTGTGAGATATAAAGTCAGAATTGTGTGATATAAAGTCAGAATTGTGTGATATAAAGTCAGAATTGTGTGACATAAAGTCATAATTGCGAGATATAAAGTCATAATTGCGAGATATAAAGTCAGAATTGTGTGATATAAAGTCAGAATTGTGTGATATAAAGTCAGAATTGCGAGATATAAAGTTATAATTGCGAGATATAAAGTCAGAATTGTGTGATATAAAGTCAGACTTGTGTGATATAAAGTCAGAATTGTGTGATATAAAGTCAGAATTGCGAGATATAAAGTTATAATTGCGAGATATAAAGTCAGAATTGTTTGATATAAAGTCAGAATTGCGTGATATAAAGTCAGAATTGCGAGATATAAAGTCAGAATTGCGAGATATAAAGTCAGAATTGCGAGATATAAAGTCAGAATTGCGAGATATAAAGTCAGAATTGTGAGTTATAAAGTCAGAATTGTGTGATATAAAGTGTGTGATATTGTGAGATATAAAGTCAGAATTGTGAGATATAAAGTCAGAATTGTGTGATATAAAGTCAGAATTGTGTGATATAAAGTCATAATTGCGAGATATAAAGTCAGAATTGCGAGATATAAAGTCAGAATTGTGTGATATAAAGTCATAATTGCGAGATATAAAGTCAGAATTGCGAGATATAAAGTCAGAATTGTGTGATATAAAGTCAGAATTGTGTGATATAAAGTCAGAATTGTGTGATATAAAGTCAGAATTGCAAGATATAAAGTCAGAATTGCGAGATATAAAGTCAGAATTGTGTGATATAAAGTCAGAATTGTGTGATATAAAGTCAGAATTGCGAGATATAAAGTCAGAATTGTGAGTTATAAAGTCAGAATTGTGTGATATAAAGTGTGTGATATTGTGAGATATAAAGTCAGAATTGTGAGATATAAAGTCAGAATTGCGAGATATAAAGTCAGAATTGTGAGATGTAAAGTCAGAATTGTGAGATATAAAGTCAGAATTGTGTGATATAAAGTCATAATTGCGAGATATAAAGTCATAATTTTGAGATATAAAGTCAGAATTGTGTGATATAAAGTCATAATTGCGAGATATAAAGTCAGAATTGCGAGATATAAAGTCAGAATTGTGTGATATAGTCATAATTGCGAGATATAAAGTCATAATTTTGAGATATAAAGTCAGAATTGTGAGATATAAAGTCAGAATTGTGTGATATAAAGTCAGAATTGCGAGATATAAAGTCAGAATTGTGTGATATAAAGTCAGAATTGCGAGATATAAAGTCAGAATTGCGAGATATAAAGTCAGAATTGTGTGATATAAAGTCAGACTTGTGTGATATAAAGTCAGAATTGTGTGATATAAAGTCAGAATTGCGAGATATAAAGTCAGAATTGTGAGATATAAAGAGAATTGTGTGATATAAAGTCAGAATTGTGTGATATAAAGTCAGAATTGTGTGATATAAAGTCAGAATTGCGAGATATAAAGTCAGAATTGCGAGATATACAGTCAGAATTGTGAGATATAAAGTCAGAATTGCGAGATATAAAGTCAGAATTGCGAGATATAAAGTCAGAATTGAGAGATATAAAGTCAGAATTGTGTGATATAAAGTCAGAATTGCGAGATATGAAGTCAGAATGTGTGATATAAAGTCAGAATTGCGAGATATAAAGTCAGAATTGTGAGATATAAAGTCAGAATTGCGAGATATAAAGTCAGAATTGTGAGATATAAAGTCAGAATTGCGAGATATAGTCAGAATTGCGAGATATAAAGTCAGAATGTGTGATATAAAGTCAGAATTGTGAGATATAAAGTCAGAATTGTGAGATATAAAGTCAGAATTGCGAGAGATAAAGTCAGAATTGAGATATATAAAGTCAGAATTGTGTGATATAAAGTCAGAATTGCGAGATATAAAGTCAGAATTGCGAGATATAAAGTCAGAATTGTGAGATGTAAAGTCAGAATTGCGAGATATAAAGTCAGAATTGTGTGATATAGTCATAATTGCGAGATATAAAGTCAGAATTGCGAGATATAAAGTCAGAATTGTGTGATATAAAGTCATAATTGCGAGATATAAAGTCATAATTTTGAGATATAAAGTCAGAATTGTGTGATATAAAGTCATAATTGCGAGATATAAAGTCAGAATTGCGAGATATAAAGTCAGAATTGTGTGATATAGTCATAATTGCGAGATATAAAGTCATAATTTTGAGATATAAAGTCAGAATTGTGAGATATAAAGTCAGAATTGTGTGATATAAAGTCAGAATTGCGAGATATAAAGTCAGAATTGTGTGATATAAAGTCATAATTGCGAGATATAAAGTCATAATTGCGAGATATAAAGTCATAATTGCGAGATATAAAGTCATAATTGCGAGATATAAAGTCATAATTGCGAGATATAAAGTCAGAATTGTCAGATATAAAGTCAGAATTGTGATATAAAGTCATAATTGCGAGATATAAAGTCAGAATTGTGAGATATAAAGTCAGAATTGTGTGATATAAAGTCACAATTGTGTTATATAAAGTCAGAATTGCGTGATATAAAGTCAGAATTGCGAGATATAAAGTCAGAATTGCGAGATATAAAGTTATAATTGCGAGATATAAAGTCAGAATTGTGAGATATAAAGTCAGAATTGTGTGATATAAAGTCAGAATTGTGTGATATAAAGTCAGAATTGTGTGACATAAAGTCATAATTGCGAGATATAAAGTCATAATTGCGAGATATAAAGTCAGAATTGTGTGATATAAAGTCAGAATTGTGTGATATAAAGTCAGAATTGCGAGATATAAAGTTATAATTGCGAGATATAAAGTCAGAATTGTGTGATATAAAGTCAGACTTGTGTGATATAAAGTCAGAATTGTGTGATATAAAGTCAGAATTGCGAGATATAAAGTTATAATTGCGAGATATAAAGTCAGAATTGTTTGATATAAAGTCAGAATTGCGAGATATAAAGTCAGAATTGCGAGATATAAAGTCAGAATTGTGAGTTATAAAGTCAGAATTGTGTGATATAAAGTGTGTGATATTGTGAGATATAAAGTCAGAATTGTGAGATATAAAGTCAGAATTGTGTGATATAAAGTCAGAATTGCGAGATATAAAGTCAGAATTGCGAGATATAAAGTCAGAATTGCGAGATATAAAGTCAGAATTGCGAGATATAAAGTCAGAATTGTGAGTTATAAAGTCAGAATTGTGTGATATAAAGTGTGTGATATTGTGAGATATAAAGTCAGAATTGTGAGATATAAAGTCAGAATTGTGTGATATAAAGTCAGAATTGTGTGATATAAAGTCATAATTGCGAGATATAAAGTCAGAATTGCGAGATATAAAGTCAGAATTGTGTGATATAAAGTCAGAATTGTGTGATATAAAGTCAGAATTGTGTGATATAAAGTCAGAATTGCAAGATATAAAGTCAGAATTGCGAGATATAAAGTCAGAATTGTGTGATATAAAGTCAGAATTGTGTGATATAAAGTCAGAATTGCGAGATATAAAGTCAGAATTGTGAGTTATAAAGTCAGAATTGTGTGATATAAAGTGTGTGATATTGTGAGATATAAAGTCAGAATTGTGAGATATAAAGTCAGAATTGTGTGATATAAAGTCAGAATTGTGTGATATAAAGTCATAATTGCGAGATATAAAGTCAGAATTGCGAGATATAAAGTCAGAATTGTGTGATATAAAGTCAGAATTGTGTGATATAAAGTCAGAATTGTGTGATATAAAGTCAGAATTGTGAGATATAAAGTCAGAATTGCGAGATATAAAGTCAGAATTGCGAGATATAAAGTCAGAATTGTGTATTATAAAGTCAGAATTGCGAGATATAAAGTCAGAATTGCGAGATATAAAGTCAGAATTGCGAGATATAAAGTCAGAATTGTGAGATATAAAGTCAGAATTGCGAGATATAAAGTCAGAATTGCGAGATATAAAGTCAGAATTGCGAGATATAAAGTCAGAATTGTGAGATATAAAGTCAGAATTGTGAGATATAAAGTCAGAATTGTGAGATATAAAGTCAGAATTGCGAGATATAAAGTCAGAATTGCGAGATATAAAGTCAGAATTGCGAGATATAAAGTCAGAATTGTGAGATATAAAGTCAGAATTGTGTGATATAAAGTCAGAATTGCGAGATATAAAGTCAGAATTGCGAGATATAAAGTCAGAATTGCGAGATATAAAGTCAGAATTGCGAGATATAAAGTCAGAATTGTGAGTTATAAAGTCAGAATTGTGTGATATAAAGTGTGTGATATTGTGAGATATAAAGTCAGAATTGTGAGATATAAAGTCAGAATTGTGTGATATAAAGTCAGAATTGTGTGATATAAAGTCATAATTGCGAGATATAAAGTCAGAATTGCGAGATATAAAGTCAGAATTGTGTGATATAAAGTCAGAATTGTGTGATATAAAGTCAGAATTGTGTGATATAAAGTCAGAATTGCAAGATATAAAGTCAGAATTGCGAGATATAAAGTCAGAATTGTGTGATATAAAGTCAGAATTGTGTGATATAAAGTCAGAATTGCGAGATATAAAGTCAGAATTGTGAGTTATAAAGTCAGAATTGTGTGATATAAAGTGTGTGATATTGTGAGATATAAAGTCAGAATTGTGAGATATAAAGTCAGAATTGTGTGATATAAAGTCAGAATTGTGTGATATAAAGTCATAATTGCGAGATATAAAGTCAGAATTGCGAGATATAAAGTCAGAATTGTGTGATATAAAGTCAGAATTGTGTGATATAAAGTCAGAATTGTGTGATATAAAGTCAGAATTGTGAGATATAAAGTCAGAATTGCGAGATATAAAGTCAGAATTGCGAGATATAAAGTCAGAATTGTGTATTATAAAGTCAGAATTGCGAGATATAAAGTCAGAATTGCGAGATATAAAGTCAGAATTGCGAGATATAAAGTCAGAATTGTGAGATATAAAGTCAGAATTGCGAGATATAAAGTCAGAATTGCGAGATATAAAGTCAGAATTGCGAGATATAAAGTCAGAATTGCGAGATATAAAGTCAGAATTGCGAGATATAAAGTCAGAATTGTGAGATATAAAGTCAGAATTGTGAGATATAAAGTCAGAATTGTGAGATATAAAGTCAGAATTGCGAGATATAAAGTCAGAATTGCGAGATATAAAGTCAGAATTGCGAGATATAAAGTCAGAATTGCGAGATATAAAGTCAGAATTGCGAGATATAAAGTCAGAATTGTGTGATATAAAATCAGAATTGTGTGATATAAAGTCAGAATTGTGTGTTATAAAGTCAGAATTGCGAGATATAAAGTCAGAATTGTGTGATATAACGTCATAATTGTGTGATATAAAGTCAGAATTGTGTGACATAAAGTCATAATTGCGAGATATAAAGTCATAATTGCGAGATATAAAGTCAGAATTGTGTGATATAAAGTCAGAATTGTGTGATATAAAGTCAGAATTGCGAGATATAAAGTTATAATTGCGAGATATAAAGTCAGAATTGTGTGATATAAAGTCAGACTTGTGTGATATAAAGTCAGAATTGTGTGATATAAAGTCAGAATTGCGTGATATAAAGTCAGAATTGCGAGATATAAAGTCAGAATTGCGAGATATAAAGTCAGAATTGCGAGATATAAAGTCAGAATTGCGAGATATAAAGTCAGAATTGTGAGTTATAAAGTCAGAATTGTGTGATATAAAGTGTGTGATATTGTGAGATATAAAGTCAGAATTGTGAGATATAAAGTCAGAATTGTGTGATATAAAGTCAGAATTGTGTGATATAAAGTCATAATTGCGAGATATAAAGTCAGAATTGCGAGATATAAAGTCAGAATTGTGTGATATAAAGTCAGAATTGTGTGATATAAAGTCAGAATTGTGTGATATAAAGTCAGAATTGCGAGATATAAAGTCAGAATTGCGAGATATAAAGTCAGAATTGTGTGATATAAAGTCAGAATTGTGTGATATAAAGTCAGAATTGCGAGATATAAAGTCAGAATTGTGAGTTATAAAGTCAGAATTGTGTGATATAAAGTGTGTGATATTGTGAGATATAAAGTCAGAATTGTGAGATATAAAGTCAGAATTGTGTGATATAAAGTCAGAATTGCGAGATATAAAGTCAGAATTGCGAGATATAAAGTCAGAATTGTGTGATATAAAGTCAGAATTGTGTGATATAAAGTCAGAATTGCGAGATATAAAGTCAGAATTGCGAGATATAAAGTCAGAATTGTGTGATATAAAGTCAGAATTGTGTGATATAAAGTCAGAATTGTGTGATATAAAGTCAGAATTGTGAGATATAAAGTCAGAATTGCGAGATATAAAGTCAGAATTGCGAGATATAAAGTCAGAATTGTGTATTATAAAGTCAGAATTGCGAGATATAAAGTCAGAATTGCGAGATATAAAGTCAGAATTGCGAGATATAAAGTCAGAATTGCGAGATATAAAGTCAGAATTGCGAGATATAAAGTCAGAATTGCGAGATATAAAGTCAGAATTGCGAGATATAAAGTCAGAATTGTGTGATATAAAGTCAGAATTGTGTGTTATAAAGTCAGAATTGCGAGATATAAAGTCAGAATTGTGTGATATAAAGTCATAATTGTGTGATATAAAGTCAGAATTGTGTGACATAAAGTCATAATTGCGAGATATAAAGTCATAATTGCGAGATATAAAGTCAGAATTGTGTGATATAAAGTCAGAATTGTGTGATATAAAGTCAGAATTGCGAGATATAAAGTTATAATTGCGAGATATAAAGTCAGAATTGTGTGATATAAAGTCAGACTTGTGTGATATAAAGTCAGAATTGTGTGATATAAAGTCAGAATTGCGTGATATAAAGTCAGAATTGCGAGATATAAAGTCAGAATTGCGAGATATAAAGTCAGAATTGCGAGATATAAAGTCAGAATTGCGAGATATAAAGTCAGAATTGTGAGATATAAAGTCAGAATTGTGTGATATAAAGTGTGTGATATTGTGAGATATAAAGTCAGAATTGTGAGATATAAAGTCAGAATTGTGTGATATAAAGTCAGAATTGTGTGATATAAAGTCATAATTGCGAGATATAAAGTCAGAATTGCGAGATATAAAGTCAGAATTGTGTGATATAAAGTCAGAATTGTGTGATATAAAGTCAGAATTGTGTGATATAAAGTCAGAATTGCGAGATATAAAGTCAGAATTGCGAGATATAAAGTCAGAATTGTGTGATATAAAGTCAGAATTGTGTGATATAAAGTCAGAATTGCGAGATATAAAGTCAGAATTGTGAGTTATAAAGTCAGAATTGTGTGATATAAAGTGTGTGATATTGTGAGATATAAAGTCAGAATTGTGAGATATAAAGTCAGAATTGTGTGATATAAAGTCATAATTGTGTGATATAAAGTCATAATTGCGAGATATAAAGTCAGAATTGCGAGATATAAAGTCAGAATTGTGTGATATAAAGTCAGAATTGTGTGATATAAAGTCAGAATTGTGTGATATAAAGTCAGAATTGCGAGATATAAAGTCAGAATTGCGAGATATAAAGTCAGAATTGTGTGATATAAAGTCAGAATTGTGTGATATAAAGTCAGAATTGTGTGATATAAAGTCAGAATTGTGTGATATAAAGTCAGAATTGTGAGATATAAAGTCAGAATTGCGAGATATAAAGTCAGAATTGCGAGATATAAAGTCAGAATTGTGTATTATAAAGTCAGAATTGCGAGATATAAAGTCAGAATTGCGAGATATAAAGTCAGAATTGCGAGATATAAAGTCAGAATTGTGAGATATAAAGTCAGAATTGCGAGATATAAAGTCAGAATTGCGAGATATAAAGTCAGAATTGCGAGATATAAAGTCAGAATTGCGAGATATAAAGTCAGAATTGCGAGATATAAAGTCAGAATTGTGAGATATAAAGTCAGAATTGTGAGATATAAAGTCAGAATTGCGAGATATAAAGTCAGAATTGCGAGATATAAAGTCAGAATTGCGAGATATAAAGTCAGAATTGCGAGATATAAAATCAGAATTGTGTGATATAAAGTCAGAATTGTGTGTTATAAAGTTAGAATTGCGAGATATAAAGTCAGAATTGTGTGATATAAAGTCAGAATTGTGAGATATAAAGTCAGAATTGCGAGATATAAAGTCAGAATTGCGAGATATAAAGTCAGAATTGCGAGATATAAAGTCAGAATTGCGAGATATAAAGTCAGAATTGCGAGATATAAAGTCAGAATTGCGAGATATAAAGTCAGAATTGTGAGATATAAAGTCAGAATTGTGAGATATAAAGTCAGAATTGCGAGATATAAAGTCAGAATTGTGAGATATAAAGTCAGAATTGTGAGATATAAAGTTAGAATTGTGAGATATAAAGTCAGAATTGCGAGATATAAAGTCAAAATTGTGAGATATAAAGTCAGAATTGTGAGATATAAAGTTAGAATTGTGTATTATAAAGTCAGAATTGCGAGATATAAAGTCAGAATTGTGTATTATAAAGTCAGAATTGTGAGATATAAAGTCAGAATTGCGAGATATAAAGTCAGAATTGCGAGATATAAAGTCAGAATTGTGAGATATAAAGTCAGAATTGCGAGATATAAAGTCAGAATTGTGAGATATAAAGTCAGAATTGCGAGATATAAAGTCAGAATTGTGAGATATAAAGTTAGAATTGTGAGATATAAAGTCAGAATTGCGAGATATAAAGTCAGAATTGCGAGATATAAAGTCAGAATTGCGAGATATAAAGTCAGAATTGTGAGATATAAAGTCAGAATTGTGAGATATAAAGTCAGAATTGTGAGATATAAAGTCAGAATTGCGAGATATAAAGTCAGAATTGTGAGATATAAAGTCAGAATTGCGAGATATAAAGTCAGAATTGCGAGATATAAAGTCAGAATTGTGTGATATAAAATCAGAATTGTGTGATATAAAGTCAGAATTGTGTGTTATAAAGTCAGAATTGCGAGATATAAAGTCAGAATTGTGTGATATAAAGTCAGAATTGTGAGATATAAAGTCAGAATTGCGAGATATAAAGTCAGAATTGCGAGATATAAAGTCAGAATTGCGAGATATAAAGTCAGAATTGTGAGATATAAAGTCAGAATTGTGAGATATAAAGTCAGAATTGCGAGATATAAAGTCAGAATTGTGAGATAAAAAGTCAGAATTGTGAGATATAAAGTCAGAATTGCGAGATATAAAGTCAAAATTGTGAGATATAAAGTCAGAATTGTGAGATATAAAGTTAGAATTGTGAGATATAAAGTCAGAATTGTGAGATATAAAGTCAGAGTTGTGAGATATAAAGTCAGAGTTGTGAGATATAAAGTTAGAATTGTGAGATATAAAGTCAGAGTTGTGAGATATAAAGTCAGAGTTGTGAGATATAAAGTTAGAATTGTGAGATATAAAGTCATGCCTCAGATCTGGCTGCTGAAACACTAGAGGAACAGTAAGATCAAACCTGTGGCCTCAGTTAAACAGGTCTTCCTCTCTTTAAAGCAAGAGCGATTAGATCTCAGACGGCATTAGCACACATTCATCTCTCGCTGTAATGAGTTCCTGGACATGTTTACTGTCGGCCAGCTTATCAATTCAAAGAGGAGTTGCCAAGCAAACGAACGCTGACTCCACATCGCAAACAAGTTTATGCAGAATCAAACGTCTTGTATTGCTGTTGTTTAATCTGGTAACCGCATTGAAGCGTACTATGAGAAGCTGCACAACTGTTTTAAACATTGATAATAATCATAAATGTTTGTTGATCATCAAATCATCATATTAGAGTGATTTCTGAAGGATCATGTGACACTGAAGACTGGAGTAATGATGCTGAAAATTCAGCTTTGATCACAGGAATAAATGACACTTTATTATCTTAAATTATCTTACCGACCCCAAACTCTTGAATGGCAGTGTACCCTATGTATGAAGTTATTAAAGTCCCCTGTAGTCAATAATTTTATCCCCTAAAACTCATCTTTGATCACCAAAATGACACATTTAAGTGTTTTTTTCCTTGGAAAAAACCTTCATGTCTTAAAATAGCTTGAATGTAAAAATAGCTTGCCTCATTTAGTATGCGCGGTTCTATGAATATGCAAATGAGCCCCGCCTCCACTCACTCACTCAGCTCAGAGATCCACTGGTTGACGATCACACGTTGATCTGATTGGTTACAAGGTAGTTTGTGACGTCAGAAACACCAGCGATTTCAAAGCGTGTTTTTGAGACTGTCTTTGGTTCACTGCAGTTTTAAGGAGGAAATACTCAGCAATGCTGTCGACTTATGAACTTACACATGGTGTGTCTTAAAGCATATTAAAAACACCACATAGACACATAAACAACTTTAAAAACTTGATTTTCACCACTGGGAGACTTTCAAGTTAGTTATAGCAAAATACACAGGCATGATTAGGCAATGCATTGGCTGAGGATTCATGTCTGTGAAGTTCATGTCTGTTATTAGTGTTCATGAAATGTTTGACTGCACACCAAGCAAGTAGCGCATGTAATTGGCTTACTAATAAAGTGCTAGTAGGAAGTTTCTGTATGCATATCAAAGGTGCATCCAGAATAGATTATTAAACATGATCCATGCATGTCTTACTGCGGCCCTGGAAGACGCAACATCAAAGTGAGATCCTGATGAGCGTGATTAACGAGAGAAGATGCTCGATGTGTCAGAAACATGCGTTTACAGACTCTGCCTGTGTTGCACGCTCAGATGATCAAGGTTGGGAGGTTTTTATTGCATTAATGCATGTGTATAATGTGAGGAAATGTGAAAGTTTCTAAATGCATTTCACGATGGAAGCCAGTTTCAATGTCTCTCATCTGCATAAAGTGATTACTTGAGTCCGCTTCCTTTAGTAAAACCTCTTAAGTGGGGATAAAAAGAGGTTTAGTTAGACTTATTCAACCTGATTCTGGGGCTATTTTCTATGTGCCAAAAACATCTGTTTTTTTTTTTTTAAGAGAGCTTTTCAACATGGTTTGGCTTGTTTCCTCCACAGAATAATAAAAAAAGGTAATTGCAACTTTTTAATCTCATAATTCTGACTTTTTTTTCCTCACAATTACGAGTTATAAAGTGAGAATTGCGTGATATAAAGTCACAATTGTGTGTTATAAAGTCAGAATTGCGAGTTATAAAGTCAGAATTGAGATATAAAGTTGCAACTGTGTGTTATAAAGTCAGAATAACGTGATATAAAGTCGCAATTGCAAGTCATAAAGTCAGAATTGCATGTAATAAAGTCAGAATTGCGAGTTATAAAGTCAGAATTGAGATATAAAGTTGCAACTGTGTGTTATAAAGTCAGAATTACGTGATATAAAGTCAGAATTGTGAGATATAAAGTCAGAATTGTGTTATAAAGTCAGAATTGTGTGATATAAATTCAGAATTGTGTGATATAAAGTCAGAATTGTGTGATATAAAGTCAGAATTGTGTGATATAAAGTCAGAATTGTGTGATATAAATTCAGAATTGTGTGATATAAAGTCAGAATTGTGTGATATAAAGTCAGAATTGTGTGTTATAAAGTCAGAATTGTGTGTTATAAAGTCAGAATTGTGTGATATAAAGTCAGAATTGCGTGTAATAAAGTCAGAATTGTGAGATATAAAGTCAGAATTGTGAGATATAAAGTCAGAATTACGTGATATAAAATCAGAATTGCGAGATATAAAATCAGAATTGCGAGATATAAAGTCAGAATTGTGTGATATAAAGTCAGAATTGCGTGTAATAAAGTCAGAATTATGTGATATAAAGTCAGAATTGTGAGATATAAAGTCAGAATTGTGAGATATAAAGTCAGAATTGTGTGATATTAAGTCAGAATTGTGTGATATAAAGTCAGAATTACGAGATATAAAGTCAGACTTGCGTGTTATAAAGTCAGAATATATTTTAAAATGTTTTATTCTGTGGCGCTTCACATGATTTTGACCCGGAGGAGAGCATAAAAACACATAATCTTGAGGAATATGAGCCTCAGGAACCCAGCTTCTCATCATAACAGATAAAACCCCGTCCGGTGAAGTTTATTCCCGAGACAACAGCCGAACGCTTTCAGCAGGGATGTGGAGAATGAGATGGAGCTGTCACTTCAGATAGCGACTGAAGAAATGGCTTCAATAATACTTTAGCTCTTGTAAATATGTCTGAATGTCATTTCTTTTTTTACTAATATGATGAAATGTCAGTCATATGTCAGGAGGACGTTACGCTCGTCCCGGTCCAGATTCCTTCAGCACAGAGAGGCTGATCCCACATGACGGAAAATAAATATTTTGCAATTTTTTTGTAAATGCAATTTTGCTGTTTTTCATTTGATCTGCTCGAGCATACTGATAAATCATTCAGTGTCAACAGCAAAAGATGATCAAATACAAGAGAATACGGGAACACTTTACAACAAGGTTCATTAGTTAACATCAACTAACATGAGCAATGCATTTATTACTGTATTTGTTAATCTTTGTTAACGTTAATTAACAAAAATACAGTCATTCATTGTTTGTTCATGTTAGTTCACAGTGCATTAACTAATGTTAACAAGATTTTAATAATGTTTTAGTAAATTTTGAAATTAACATTAACAAAGATTAATAAATGCTATGTAAGTGCAGTTCATGATTAGTCCATGCTAATTATTTAACTTGTTAACTATAATGAACCTTATTGTAAAGTGTTACCAAGAATACAAAAGAAATTGATCTGAAATGAAGTCTAACACTTTTAAAGGAACACGCCGACTTTTTGGGGCTTTATCTTATTCCCCGTATCCATCAGAGTTAGATAAGTCCACACACACCCTTCTCATCTGCGTGCGTGCCGTAACTCTGTCTGACGCACACACCGCTAGCCTAGCTTAGCACAAAGACTGGAGGTAAATGGCTCCAGCTAGCATACTGCTCCCAATAAGTGACAAAATAACGCCAACATTTTCCTATTTACATGTTGTGATGTGTATAGTCACAGCGTGTGCGAATAACAAGGTCACATGAGACACAGTCATCTTCTAACCGTACACACACTGGGAACTATATTCTCAGAAGGCGAAGCACTGCTACTTCTGCGGAGTGATTTACTCCAACTCAGATCGAACTCTCTGCTCCTCTCCACGGGCTTCTCAGGCGCTGCAAGCAAATCACTCCGCAGAAGCAGCAGTGCGTTATTTCTTGTATTACCAACAAGAAATGTTGACGTTATTTTGTCACTTATTGGGAGCAGTATGCTAGCTGGAGCCATTTACCTCCAGTCTTTGTGCTAAGCTAGGCTAGCGGTGGGTGCGTCAGACAGAGTTACGGCACGCACGCAGATGAGAAGGGTGTGTGTTTTTTGTTGTTTTTGCTGAAAACAAGAACAAATAACTGCCAGTGGGGTCAGAAAGTAATATTGTTTTCCCTTTACATTAAGTATTTTTTTCTAATCCCATCGGCAGTTATTTGTTCTAAGTTGTTTTAAGCACAAACTCACTTAATTCTGATGAGTTTTTCATTCAGCAAGGATTAATATCTTCAGTCATTTTGCTTCTCCAGTAAATGTATCTTGATTTAAGAATGTTTACATGTTTGTGCTGAAAAACAAGACCGAAAAACTGAGAAGGAAGTTGTTGTTTTTTTGCATTGTTGGTTGAATTTTCTAAAGTAAGTTCGGAAAATAAGCCACAGAACTTAAATGTTAGTACAGACAACTTGAACAAATAAGTTCCACCTTATTTTGATGATATTTCAACAAAACTTTTTAAGTCTTAAAATAAGCATGTTGGTCAGTTATTAAATTATGTCAACAAAACTTTTTAAACTGAAAATACTATTCTTAGTAAATAAAACATGAGTTAAAAACGTTTGATGACTTTTGATGAAAGTTGAGTGAACTACATTTTTGTTTACAGTAAGAATATGAGCGAATATAAACGTTTGTTTTTAGTGAAATTAAAACTCATGAAATTTTCTTAGACCATTTTAATATAAAAAGTTTCAGTTAAAAAAGTATGATAATCTATGAACTGTTCCAGAGAGTTTGAGATGCTAACCACAAATTCATATAATTCTGCACTATAAATGTGAAAAATGTCACATACCATATGGTTCTATGGACTGCCATAGACTTAAGCAGACGGAAACTGAATGGTATTTCCCATACTAGCAACCACCCAAAACCACCCAAAACACCCAATCAACTGCCTATCAACACCTTAGCAATCACCCAAAACACTCTATCAACTGCCTAGCAACAACTTAGCAACCACCCAAAACACCCCATCAACTGCCTAGCAACACCTTAGCAACCACCCACAACACACTAGCAACTGCCTAGCAACAACCAAGAACACCCAAACAACCGCTAATAACACATCTCCCCTGCAACCGCTAAAACACCCTATCAACTGCCTAGCAACAACTTAGCAACCACCCACAACACCCTAGCAACTGCCTAGCAACAACCAAGAACACCCAAACAACCGCTAATAACACATCTCCCCTGCAACCGCTAAAACACCCTATCAACTGCCTAGCAACAACTTAGCAACCACCCACAACACCCTAGCAACTGCCTAGCAACAACCAAGAACACCCAAACAACCGCTAATAACACCGTATTATCTCCCCTGCAACTGCTAAAACACCCTATCAACTGCCTAGCAACACCTTAGCAACCACCCAGAACACCCTAGCAATGCCCAAGCAACCACCCTGAACATGATGATCCTTGCGACGGAAGCGAATCATTCAAAACTAACTTTAGCTGGAAAATAACTTTATTAAAGAACCGCTATAAAGCCAAAACAATCTCTGTTACCTTAAATTATACGTTTATCTCTGTAAAGCTGCTTTGAAACAATCTACATTGTTAAAAGCGCTATATAAATTAAGATGACTTGACTTGACATCACAGGAACTGCCTAACAACAACATAGTGCTGAGTTTTGCCACGGCTATGGCACCACTCAGATTTTCTTGAGAAAATGTATGTGTTATGCTTATAATAAAACTGTGAACAGATACGTGACCCGAATCCAATAACTGATGCTGATGGGGCATTTTTTAAAACTTTGCCACTTCATCTGTTCTGAGAGTCGTCTTGTTTAATTGTGGTAATTAAACACGTCTCAAAGGATTTTAGAGCCTCAGTCGTGTTTCATAGTAAAAGTAAAATACTCCATAATGTGAATCTAATCTCAGGAGTGTGTTGCGGATGGAAACAATGATGGCACTCGATCTGTATTACTCACTATTCGTGAAAAATTAATGTTTTTACAAAGCGTGGTAAAAATAAGAGTGTGTGTGCAGGCATGTGTGGCCATATTTAGCGAACGCGAGCGGCAACTTTGACTTGATTCATATTTGAGTTTGTTAAATGTGCTTCATCGCATGGTTTTATTGCTCATGCACTCCTGCGTCATCCAGAGGATCTTATTTTCTCTATCGTTCATTGATGCGTAATCAAACACGCTTTCTGTGGCTGGAGAAAAATGATTACAATGCAAATGAATTTGGACGGTTTAAGCATTTTCCTGAAAGAGATGCTGATTAACTGTGTCAAATCACGCATTCATATGGTTATGAGTTTGACTGCGCCAGGCCTTAACAAACACTCTGAAGCAGCAGCATTACTGGTTATTATATCCAGTACAATACAATTCAGATTACATCATGTGGGAAAAGAGGAAATTGAAATATATAAATATGTTTGTCTTTTATTATATATCACATATTTTATTTTATTTTAAATTCATTTTATTTATATTTATATTAATATTTTATTTTAATAATATGAGATTATATGTATATACACCTTGAACATTTCTCACATTATCACGTTTATGCGCTATAGTTGTCACGGTTGTTGAATGCATTGTTTCTTTCTTGTCTCGTGTCGTTGTGTTTATGTGTGAGTGGGCGTTGTCCCGCTCACGTGTCTGTCAGCGCTCCAGCTGATCATCATCATCATCACAATCACTGTTCACAGCTGCTGTTCATTCCCATTGCCTATATATACTCACACCATTCTCTGTTCCAGTGTCGGATTGTTTGTTGAGGTCCTGTGTTGCCGTGTCTGTGTTTCCCGTGAAGTTTGCCGTGTCCGTGTTCGCCTGCCTTGTCTTCTCGCCGTCTTGTTCCTCGTCACTGGATTCACCGCACTCAAACACCGGGATCGGGATTCTGCACTATCACAGCACCAGAGCACCACAGACCATCGGAAAGTCCCTGCACGAGCCTGAGTCGCCGCCCTTCTTTGTTCCTGTACTGTTTCTGACTTTATTGAGATATTAAACACTTTTTGAGTACCTGCAACTGTTTCCTGTCTGTTCAGTCATGACAGAACAATCCGACCAGACGATGGAAGCAGCAGGTGGCGCCGCAGCAACAATGGATGACTTTGTTCGTGCAAGTATTCAAAGGATGGACGCTCAGGACCGTCATCAAGGGGATGCGGCGCGCGCGATTCAGGCTCTCGTCACGCAGGTGTCCGAGCTGACCCAGCGTTTTCAACAGCTGCAACCTCCCACTGCGCCAGCCGCACCGCCCGTCCCTCCCACACCACCGATGCCCGCCTCCCAGTCGGAACCACGCCTTCCGACTCCTGAGCCTTACTCTGGTGAGCCTAACTTTTGCCGGCCGTTTTTGACTCGATGCAGCATGCATTTTGCTCTCCAGCCACGGACATTCGAGAGAGAGGAGACGAAGGTGGCATTCGTTCTGACGCTACTGACTGGGAGAGCGGCACTATGGGGGACGGCGGTGTGGGAGAATCAAGAACCATGCTGTTCCTCGTTCCAGGAGCTCTCCTCGGAGATGAGGAGAGTTTTCGACCGCGCGGTCGCGGGGAGAGAGGCTGCCAGGGTCTTATCAGATCTACGTCAGCAAGATCGATCGGTTTCCGATTATGCCATTGAGTTTAAGACCCTGGCGGCCGAGTGTCGCTGGAACGAGGAAGCGCAGTGGGATAGGTTCCTGCATGGGCTGGCCGACCGCGTCCAGAGGGAGATCTACGCCCTGGACCTACCCCCCTCACTGAATGGACTTATCGATCTGGCTCTGAGGGTGGACGCCCGACTTGCCCGGGTTGGACCACGCGCTCCACCCAGCCTGCCTCGTGGGGGGGTGGAACATCAGCGGTCCAGCGGCATGGACGCGGTCGGTCCCTCCGATCCCGAGCCCATGCAGGTGGGTCGAGCTCGGCTTTCCCGGGAGGAGAGGGAGAGGCGGAGATCCCTTGGCCTTTGCCTGTACTGCGGGGGAGCGGGACACTTTGCCAACAACTGCCCGGTAAAAGGCCAAGCCCGATAGTAAGCATGAGGCTACTATCAGGTGGGATCTCCGCCGAAAAGTCCTCATCTACATCCACCATCCTCCCGGGAAGACTTAGATGGTCTGTCCACGATCATCACTGCACCGCACTGGTGGACTCCGGGGCCGAAGGTAATTTTATGGATCGCACCTTTGCACTACAGCTTCAAGTCCCACTCAGAACACTCCCCCAGAGAATCACCGTACATGCACTCAATGGACAGTCACTACCCACCATCTCCCAGGCCACCGAGAACATTACACTCATCATCTCAGGGAACCACGCAGAGACAATATCATTCTACATCACGGACTCCCATCACACCCCCATTGTATTGGGTCACCCCTGGCTCAATCAACACAACCCCCGCATTGACTGGAAACAAAGAACCATATCAGCCTGGAGCACTGAATGTCATAGTTCTTGTCTTGTGTCTGCCTGTTCTGTTGTCTCTGTTCCTGTGTTGCAGGAGGAAGCAGTGGATTTATCAAACGTGCCCGCGGAGTACCGTGACCTGAGGGAAGTGTTCAGTAAGTCAAGGGCTGCTTCTCTTCCTCCGCACCGTCCCTACAACTGTGCTATAGATTTACTGTCAGGTAAGTCTCCGCCTAAAGGCAAGATTTATTCACTCTCGGTTCCGGAGAGGGAGGCTATGGAGAAATATATTTCTGATTCTCTAGCATCCGGGTTCATCCAACCTTCCTCATCTCCGGCGGGGGCGGGGTTCTTTTTTGTGGGGAAGAAGGATGGATCGCTGCGACCTTGTATTGATAACCGGGGGCTGAACAACATCACGGTAAAGAATACTTATCCTTTGCCGTTGATGTCTTCAGCCTTCGAGAGGTTGCAGGGAGCATCCATCTTCACAAAATTGGACTTACGTAATGCTTATCATTTGGTTCGTATCAGGAAGGGGGATGAGTGGAAGACTGCCTTCAACACCCCTAGGGGGCACTTTGAATACTTGGTCATGCCTTTCGGTTTGTCCAACAGTCCCGCAGTCTTCCAAGCACTCGTCAATGACGTGCTGCGAGACATGATCGATCAGTTTATTTATGTTTACCTGGATGACATTCTGATTTTTTCCTCGTCTCTCCAGGAACACGTGCAGCACGTCCGACGAGTTCTCCAAAGGTTGCTAGAGAATGGGCTTTTTGTCAAGGCGGAGAAATGCGCTTTTCATGCACAGTCGGTCCCTTTCTTAGGACACATCGTGTCGGCTGAGGGTATGGGTATGGATCCTGACAAAGTTAAGGCTGTGGTAGAGTGGCCAAACCCAGATTCCCGTAAGGCCCTACAGAGGTTTCTGGGGTTCGCCAATTTCTACCGGCGTTTTATTCGCAACTTTAGCCAACTAGCCGCACCTCTGACTGCCTTGACCTCCCCCAGAACTGCGTTCAGGTGGTCGGAAGCAGCCGAGACTGCTTTTTCCAACCTCAAGAGCCGCTTTGTTTCGGCTCCCATCTTAATCGCCCCTGATTACTCACGTCAGTTTGTGGTGGAGGTCGACGCGTCAGAGGTGGGGGTAGGAGCAGTTCTTTCACAACGCTCACCTTCAGACAACAAGATGCATCCATGCGCGTTTTTATCCCATCGCTTATCACCAGCTGAACAAAATTACGACATTGGCAACAGGGAGTTGTTGGCGGTCAAGTTAGCCTTGGAAGAATGGCGTCATTGGTTAGAAGGGTCCGGGGTACCCTTTATCGTCTGGACGGATCATAAGAATCTGGAGTACATTAGATCCGCTAAAAGGTTGAACTCCAGGCAGGCGCGGTGGGCACTTTTTTTCGGCCGATTTGATTTTACCCTCTCGTATCGTCCGGGTTCCAAAAACATCAAACCCGATTCTTTGTCGCGTATTTTTGATCGATCCGAACACGCACCTACTCCCGAGCGTATTTTTCCTGAGACCCTAATTATCTCTACGCTCACTTGGGAGGTCGAATCGAGAGTCAAGAAGGCTCTAGAAGGGGTAACGCCTCCGATCCGGTGCCCACCGAACCGCTTATTTGTGTCGGAGGAACTACGTCCAGACGTTATTCGGTGGGGTCATTGTTCTAGTCTAGCCTGTCATCCAGGAGTTAGTCGCACCCTCTATTTGGTCAGACAACGATTCTGGTGGCCGCTTATGGCTCGCGACGTTCACGATTTTGTTTTGGCTTGCTCAGTTTGTGCTATTGGTAAGTCTTCCAATCGACCCCCAGATGGGTTACTCCAACCGCTGTCGGTGCCTTCGAGACCCTGGTCCCATATCGCTCTAGATTTTGTTACCGCCCTCCCACCCTCCCAGGGTAACACGGTAGTTTTAACCGTGGTGGACCGATTCTCGAAGGCAGCCCACTTTGTTCCCTTGCCCAAATTACCCTCAGCCAAGGAGACAGCGGTTGCAGTCGTTAATCACGTCTTTCGGTTACATGGCCTCCCGACAGACGTGGTTTCCGACAGGGGTCCCCAATTTGTGTCCAAATTTTGGCGAGAGTTTTGTAAGTTACTGGGGGCGACGGTCAGTCTGTCTTCCGGGTTTCACCCTCAGAGCAATGGTCAAACTGAGAGAGCCAACCAAGACCTGGAGAGAACCTTGCGATGTACGGCTGCCAGGAATCCTTCCTCCTGGAGTCAGCAACTGCCTATGGTGGAGTACGCCCACAATTCGTTGCCAGTGTCAGCTACGGGCCTATCTCCTTTTGAGTGTAGTATAGGATACCAGCCACCGGTCTTTCCTAGTCTGGAATCTGAAGTCGCGGTCCCCTCCGCTCACGCCTTCGTCCAGAGGTGTCACCGCACATGGACAAGGGCCCGTGAGACTCTCCTCCGTGTGCGGGCGCGCACCAAGGTCAAAGCCGATCGCCACCGGTCTAGACCTCCCGTATATGTCGTCGGTTCCAAAGTGTGGCTTTCTACTAAGAACATTCCGCTCCGCTCCGTATCCAATAAACTGGCTCCTAAATTCATTGGCCCGTTTTCTGTCACCAAGATTGTTAGTCCGGTGGCAGTCCGCCTCAACCTCCCTCCAGTGTACAGGAGAATTCATCCGGTATTCCACGTGTCCAAAATTAAACCCGTTTTTTTTTCCCGCATTAATCCGCCTGCCCCGGTTCCCCCACCGCCGCGACTCGTAGATGGGGAACCATCCTATTCGGTCCGTCGCATTATGGACTCTAGGCGGAGGGGACGCGGATTCCAGTACCTGGTGGACTGGGAAGGTTACGGTCCGGAGGAGAGAAGTTGGGTTCCGGCTCGTGACATCCTGGATCACTCTCTTATCGATGATTACAATCGACAGGTAAGGGAGTCTGGGAACGCCGTGAGGCGTTCCTAGAGGAGGGGGTACTGTCACGGTTGTTGAATGCATTGTTTCTTTCTTGTCTCGTGTCGTTGTGTTTATGTGTGAGTGGGCGTTGTCCCGCTCACGTGTCTGTCAGCGCTCCAGCTGATCATCATCATCATCATCATCACAATCACTGTTCACAGCTGCTGTTCATTCCCATTGCCTATATATACTCACACCATTCTCTGTTCCAGTGTCGGATTGTTTGTTGAGGTCCTGTGTTGCCGTGTCTGTGTTTCCCGTGTAGTTTGCCGTGTCCGTGTTCGCCTGCCTTGTCTTCTCGCCGTCTTGTTCCTCGTCACTGGATTCACCGCACTCAAACACCGGGATCGGGATTCTGCACTATCACAGCACCAGAGCACCACAGACCATCGGAAAGTCCCTGCACGAGCCTGAGTCGCCGCCCTTCTTTGTTCCTGTACTGTTTCTGACTTTATTGAGATATTAAACACTTTTTGAGTACCTGCAACTGTTTCCTGTCTGTTCAGTCATGACAATAGTTTAGAAAATGGATTATTTAATTAACACCTAAAAACACTTTCTCGTTTCCTTTGGTTTATACAGTCAAACCAACATTTAATCAGACACCGTCAACATTTCTCACATTATCAGTTTATTCACTATAAATGGTAATAAAATATGAGTTATGAACTCAGTTGATATTTGACTGGTTTTGTCCGTCCTTCTGTTAGACTGTCTCACACATGAATTATGTTGAATATCTGTCAGCTGTTAAATTTAACTACACAATTAGATAATACCAGTTTAGCTCAACCAATCACCAAGCAATGCTTCATTGTGTTCAGTCTGTGTGTAAAAAGAGCATTAGCAATTAAAGAAAACACACTTCAGCAAAACATGATCAGCTCAAAGTGTCATTTTTGCTCACTTACATAAATGAACTATAGTGTCCTGCAAACAACAAGTAAAAAAATCAACAATTATATCTGGTGTCTGAATAATTTTAGGTTTGACTGTATACAGTAGTGGTGTAGTCTTGGAGTTCTGGCATGCGTCTAGTACGAGCCTTATTGTTCGAGCTGAAACCTCAGTGTGTGTCTCAGTTTTTTGCAGTCACTCGAAGATTTTTCTGATCCGTTGAAAGCTTCCTTTTTCTGCCTCGTCCAGGTAGTGAAACCACTGTTCCTTAAACTTTGAGCTTCCAACTGTGTCTCTAGGAACATTTAGTGCTTTTTAAATCCTGTTCCTTGTTTGTGAAGGGCGATGAAATGTTCTCTTAACTTTCTGGACCATTCTTTTGACTTTTCCCTATTTCTAACATGCAGTCAAACGTGATTTCATCTGTTCTAGCTCTAGCACACCTGGTGCAACTAATGAAGCCCTTGATTAGTGAGACAACACCTGTTCTGCAGATTTGAGACTGCAGAAGTCATTAAAAGTTGCATTTTCAGCTGAATTTGGGGAAACCACTTGAAACATTTGTTGTGTTGAGCTATTTCAATTACTTTTGTTTGATTTGTTACAACAATCAGGACAAGCAGTCAAACAGTAAACATAAAGCATTACAGATAATAACTTAAAAAGTAGACTATTGAAATAACAGAAAAGGGAACTAATCAGTACCAAAATAATGTGAATATATAAGTTTTAAGTTCTGTCTTAAAGTCAAGTCAAGTCAAGTCAACTTTATTTATATAGCGCTTTTCACAATACAGATTGTATCAAAGCAGCTTCACAGTATTAAATAAAATAGTACATCAGTGTTTGTTTCTGGTGTAAAACATCCACGTTTGGTAATGCAGATCAATAGCACTGGTGAATCGATTAATCAATTTAAGCATCCCCAACTGAGCAAGCCAATGGCAACAGTGGCAAGGAACCGAAAAACTCCATTAGGTGACCTAATGGAGAAAAAAAAACCTTGGGAGAACCCAGGCTCAGTCGGGGGCCAGTTCTCCTCTGGCGTTTATGAAGTAGAGACCGGATTTAACTGTAAGATTAAAATATTATATGAATGCCTGGCTGAAGAGATGCGTCTTTAATCTAGTTTTAAACTGGGAGAGCGAATCTGAGCAACGAACAGTATCAGGAAGGCTATTCCAGAGTTTTGGTGCTAAATGTGAAAATGCTCTCCCTCCTTTGGTGGATCTGGATATCCTAGGTATGACCAGAAGCCTCGAATTTAGTGATCTTAAAGAGCGCGATGGATTATAGGGCGATAGAAGATCCGTTAAATAAACTGGAGCTAAGCCGTTTAGGGCTTTATAAGTCAGTAGCAATACCTTGTAATTAATACGGAACTTTATAGGTAACCAATGTAGTGATGATAAAATTGGTGTTATATGGTCAAACTTTCTTGATCTAGTAAGAACTCTAGCGGCGGCATTTTGGACTAACTGTAGCTTGTTTATTGAGGATGCAGGACAACCAGCTAATAAAGCATTACAGTAATCTAGTCTCGAGGTCATGAATGCATGAACTAGCTTTTCTGCATCAGAAACTGATAGCATGTTACGTAATTTAGCAATATTTCTAAGGTGAAAAAATGCTGTTTTTGTAACATATGAAATATGATTTTCAAAAGACAAGTTACAATCTAATATAACACCCAGGTCTTTTACTGTAGAGGATAAAGTAACAGGACACCCTACTATGTTAAAGTTGTATTGTAAGAGGTTTTGTGGGCGGTTTTTTGAACCGATAAGTATTACCTCTGTCTTATCTGGATTTAATAAAAGAAAATTGTGCGTCATCCAATCTTTTATATCTTTAACACACTCTGTCAATTTGGATAATTTAGCGTTTTCATCCGGCCGTGATGAAATATATAGTTGAGTGTCATCAGCATAACAATGGAAACTAATTCCATGTTTCCTTATAATATTTCCAAGTGGCAGCATATATATTGAGAATAATAGAGGGCCTAACACAGATCCTTGCGGCACTCCATAGTTTACTGGAGTTATGATCGATTTTTCTCCGTTTAAATAGACAAAATGGTAGCGTTCAGATAGGTATGATCTGAACCAGCTTAATGCTTGTCCTTGAACACCGGTATAGTTTTGTAGCCGATCTAAGAGTATTGTGTGATCTATAGTATCGAACGCAGCACTAAGATCAAGTAAAACTAGTATTGAGATACAGCCTTGGTCAGAAGCTAAGAGTAAATCATTTGTGATTTTAACGAGCGCAGTTTCAGTGCTATGATGCGGCCTGAACCCAGACTGAAACTTTTCATAAGTGTCATTTTCTTGCAAGAAAGAGCCCAGTTGGGCAGACACAACTTTTTCTAATATTTTGGACATAAAAGGAAGATTTGAAATGGGTCTATAATTTGCTAGGTTATTTGGGTCTAATTGTGGTTTCTTAATGAGAGGTTTTATAACTGCCAATTTAAATGTTCTTGGAACATGACCTAAAGATAAAGACGAGTTAATAATATTGAGGAGAGGCTCTTCCACTATAGGTAACACTTCTTTCAATAGTTTAGTTGGTATGGGATCTAATAAACATGTTGTTGTTTTAGAGGAAATGATAAAGGTCTGTAGTTATTAGACAGAGTTTAGGGTAATACTGAAATAATGTCTGAAAAGTTTCACAAAGGCCAATTGAGCCAGTAATTGTAGAGGACGATGGTTTGTTAATCTCAGAGAAAAGAGTCCTGGATTTACACTTTGCTGCATTAATACCATCTTTATATTGCAGTATGTAGTGTGAATGAGCAATAGCATGAACATGAAGGTGAGTTTTCTTACAAAGTCGTTCAGGGCGCCCACCCTGAGCTCTCATTACTCTGAGTTCAGGGGTGAACCGAATGATCTGAGTGGACGGTTCTAGTTTTTAATGGGGATAGTGGATATAGTGTCATTATTTATTTATCTCAGAAACAGCTGATAATTAACCGCAACCGATTTCCCGAGCAATGAAAGAACAATATCTCATCAGTGCGTATGCTATCGCATATGTGAGTGTGTTATTTCTAGAGGATTCGTGGGTCTTGATGACCTGTGACGTGGCCTTAAACCCCAGAGGGATGGTGTGTGTTGATCTTGAAAGGGATGATGTGGCCCTCGGGCCGCTGCTGTAAATGTGCAGTGGAGTGTGTCAGACGCTGGATCTGAATACACCACTGAATCATCAAACGCTCACAGTGCTGGTCGCCAGGGTATTCTGTGTGGTTGCTAGGGCATTGCTGTGTGGTTGCTAGGGCATTGCTATGTGGTTGCTAGGGTGTTCTGTGTGGTTGCTAGGGTGTTCTGTGTGGTTGCTAAGGTGTTCTGTGTGGTTGCTAAGGTGGTTGCTAGGGTGTTCTGTGTGGTTTCTAAGGTGTTGCTATGTGGTTGCTAGTGTGTTGCTAAGGTGTTGCTATGTGGTTTCTAGGGTGTTCTGCGTGGTTGCTAAGGTGTTGCTATGTGGTTGCTAGGGTGTTCTGTGTGGTTACCAGGGTGTTGCTATGTGGTTGCTAAGGTGTTCTGTGTTTTCTTCCTGCCTTACGTACAGCTCCGGTTCCGCCTTTTAATGTGCGTCTGTGTCAAAATATTTAATTTTATTTTGACTTTGCAGCTGAATTTGTGAATTTGAAAGTGACCCAAATTTTTTTTGTGTGTGATTGTGCCTCAGTTTCACATTACATTCACACTGCTGTTATATGAACACAATCAACTTTAATAATAATAATAACAACAACAACAATAATAATTCTTGTTATTCATATGTTTTAATTAATTACAAAAACAAAGACTTAAATCTTTTAGTCTACTGTTGTAAATTACAATTCTACTTTAAAATATAAAATTAATATTTAATAAAAAGATAATAATTTTACACCACAATTTTTCTTTTACAATTATATTTAAACAATATTTTAATATTATCAAAGACACATGAGATTCAGGATATATATATATATATATATATATATATATATATATATATATATATACACACACACACACACACACACACACACACACACACACACACACATAAGATAAATTTAAAGAAATTTATTCTGAATTTCATGTGTTTCAGTTTCATCAAAAAAAAAAATTTGCCTACTGTTGTAAATTATAACTGTACTGTATAAAATTTATATTTAATAATAATTACATTTAATAATCATGTATAGTAATTTTTTTGTTTGTCAAGCATTTGTGGTTATATATAAATGTTTATTTTGTTCTAAAATGTCCGCTGGTTTGTCTAGATAAGACTCTTATTCCTCGGCTGGAGCGTGTCGAGACTTTGAAGCTGCACTGAAACTCACATCTGGACCTTCGACCCGTTGGACCCCATTGAAGACACTATATGGAGGAACATCCTGGAATGCTTTCCTCAAAAACCTTCATTTCTTTTTCGACTGAAGAAAGAAAGACATGAACATCTTGGATGAGTAAATTATCAGGAAATTATAATTCTGAAGTGAACTTCTCCTTTAAAGCAGTGGCACAACACTGGTGTTTCAGGGTCTCTCGGGCACCTTTAGCTTGATTAAAATCTCTCAGCTCATTCCCTGGTTCACTGAGCTCATTTACGCTTTCTTCTCGGGACTTCGACGGGACATCGCTCCCTAAACGCACACTTTTCTTCAGCTGTCATATTCTCAGCTAAAGCCCATATCCCTTCAGCATGATAAAGTGCCGTACCTTTTCCCCTGAACAGCATTATAATATTCCTAGCGAAGCCCGAGGCGTGACTTTCCGAAGCTTTAAAGCACAGTTCAGTTTAAGAAGAGTACAAGTATATATGAACCACATCTGTGTCTTTAAATTCAACTCAATTCACATTTACTTTTATAGCGCTTTTCACAATACACATCATTTCAAAGCAGCTTTACAGAAAGTGCATGAGTCCATATTACAATTTACAGTGATTTACTGTTATCAGAGGAAACTAAGTTTTGTATTTCAGAAATGTACATATACAAATCACAGTTAGCGAAAAAAAAACATTAATTTAACAATGTAATAATTAAAGGCATAAACAATGAGCTCACTGAAGTAATGAATACTTGTTTGTTAACAAATGATTATGACATTTAGAAAAACTGTAGCATTGAAAATGAAACACAAACACATCATGAACAGCTTTCATCACTGATCCTCTGTTTTATAGCACTAATTGTGTGCATGTGACAGATTTAATTGGAAATGGTTTCTAATTCTAATACCATCCCTGAACTTCACATATTCTTTCCTGCCGTTTCATGTTAACTGTTTCTTTTTGAGCATAGATCATCTGAACCTCAATGATCACACTGCAAATGTCTCAGTGTTTCTGTCTCATTTTCCAGCACAAATATCTAAACATTCTTAAATCAAGATACATTTACTGGAGAAGAAAAATGGCTGAAGATATTAAGCCTTCGTTATTGGAAAAAATTAGGGAAGCACGATATATCGGTATCAGCCGATATCGGTTAATTTTTAATGTTATCGTTATCGTTAAAGAAAATTTGAGAACATTATATTTGTGTGTTTGGGACGTGGCTTTTAATGGTGAGACTTTAGCTTTTGTAAGCAGGCTCTCAAAATTATATAAAAATTTGGATTTAGATTAATCGGCCAATATATCGGTTATCGGCTTTCAAATATAAAGAATTATCGGTAATCGGTATCGGCCAAAATGTTCATATCAGTGCACCTCTATATTGATGTAATATATATATATATATATATATATATATATATATATAACATTTATGCATGACCAAGATGAGCATTTAGATTTTTTTTTTAGAAACGTATATTTATGTGCTGCACAAAAGAAAATACAAAAGACTTTTGTTTACATAATCAGGCTCTCAAAAAGTATATTTTGATTTGTGATGTTAAAAAGTCACCGATATAAATAAGAGTGACTGATGATCGATTATGAAGAGAAACGTTTTATTTCTTGAGAATAAATGAATGCACAACCTAAAGCCTCATGTTGACTCGCATAACCATTAACATTCACTTTTGCACAGATTCAGACCTTGATTGTGATTTCAGTCTGTTCTGAATACTGTATATAAGTCATGGTCAAATCTGCCAAATGTTCATTATTTGAACAAAATAAAAGGGATCATACAAAAAGCATGTTTTTTATTTAGTACTGCCCTGAATTAGATATTTTACATAAAATATGTTTACAAATAGACAAAACACAAGTTGAATATATAAAAATGACCCCATTCAAAAGCGATGCATTAAGAGCCGGGGGGTGAAAACTTTTTGAATTTGAAGATCAAGGTAAACTGTACATGATTTGTCTTCCGGGGAACATGGAAGTATCTGTTGCTTCCGAAGGGCAGTGAAAAATATGACCTTTAAACAAAATAAGAAAAATCTTCATCCTGTTCAAACGTTGTCAATCATTTCTTATTCATTGTTTCAGTTTATGCAGTCGGCAGATGCTTTTATCCAAAGCGACTCATGCAAGCATTTCTCTTGAACCTCTCCTTTGTGTATTCAAGGGCACCTATTATGCCCCTTTTCACAAGATGTAAAATAAGTCTCTGATGTCCCCAGAGTGTGTATGTGAAGTTTTAGCTCAAAATACCCAACAGACCATTTTTAACAGCATGTTTACAGCAAATTATCACTTTTTGGGGCTCAGAAGAACATGCCGTTTTAGTGTGTATCCCTTTAAATGCAAATGAGCTGCTGCTCCCGGCACAGGGGGCGGAGCCTCACGAGCTCGCGCTCAGTGTCAGAACAACCTCATCTCACAGAATGATGATAATATCAAAACAGAAACTCTCAGTAACGGTGTTCATTTCGACCCGGAGACGGACAATAATGCCCACAGAATCAGGGAATATATGCTGTATGGAGATGGAACAGGTATAGTTTAGATTAATTACGGTTATAATAACGTATGTGTCATTGCTTAAGCCTGTTGTTTCGGACCCCGTCTGAATGATGGCCAAAAATATACTGATGAGTTTAATAAAGTTTATTGTACATCACACAAAAGATGAAGCGTCAGTTTTACTCCAGAAAATCACCGTAAGAGCTGAGTAAACACAGTATAAGAAGTGCGTAAGTACATAAACGCATTTCGGTAACGTTAGAGTTGAGGGAGCATTTTCTTTGAAAACGAAATGAGTCCACCTCGTCTTCAGCGACTGCCTCAGATTTCGGGAGTAAATAAAGAGAGCTGTGTGGATTAATACATCCAGCCACACAACACCTACATTATCCTCAGTGCAGCAATGGCGGATGTGTCCAACTCGCTGTGAACTCCATCAGGGCGGGGCTATGCTAAACCGCAGTGTCTGTCAACACTCGTGGGCGGGGCCTGTGGATTTAGTGACGTCACACCAGCTCATGGCTGATCGTTGGAAGACACTGCTTATGATTTATGGGGATTAATAAAAAAGGAGTGAGTGGATTTTTATCACTATAGGGTGGTTGTGTACACACACTGCCAACACACATTAATGTCCAAACACCATGCAAAAGGAAATTTTGCATAATCGGTCCCCTTAAGAAAGAGAATCGTACAGGTTTGGAATGAGGACACTCATTGTTTTTTGGTGGATTGTGGGTGTTTTGAAGCTCAAATAAAGGATGTAGAGCAGATTCAGCACAAGAACAAAAACAAACCTCCAGCTTTTTGTTGTAACCTGGAATCATGAAGTAAGAGTCACAGAAAAGCCGAGATGTGCTGGTAATTGAGTGAAAGTGTGTCAGTCGAATCTGAACAGCTCCAGACGAGAGATGAACAAAGACTCTGATTTTGAACACAGAAGATCATAGGCAGTGATGAAGATGAAGATGATGATGATGATGACAACAGCTTTTATTAATGTTTCTGCATTAGACAAAACACTCTTCACAAGAAGCTGATCATTGTAAACAAATATAGAATACCTTATAAATATGAAGTCTCTCTCAACACAATCCAGTTATTATTGCACTATTACTTTATAGAAAATAGATATTTTTCTAAATAATTAGGCCCTCTAAAATTGCTAGAAAATGAAAGCCATTTATCTATCCAAGATGTGCTCTGAATTTGAAGTTGATTTCAAAAGTTTTCACCCCCCGGCTCTTCATGTATTGTTTTCATCAATAGTCATTAATATGAGTCTCTCAATTATCCCCAGTGTGAAAATATGGATCTCAAAATCATACAGTCACTGCTGGGAAGAGTTCAAATATGCAAAAGATGCTTGAAAACCAAAGATCATCCAGGTACCAACACACAGTATAAAGAATCAAGTGAATGGGGTCATTCTATATATAAACATCTTTTATGTAAAATATCTTATTCAGGACAGTACTAAATAAAAAATAACATGCATTGTGAACATTTTGCAGATTCTTCAAGGTGTATGTAAACTTTTGACTGCGATTTTTGCAACAATTGTTATTCTGACACTTTAATGTTCTTTTTTTTCTGTCATTTTCAGTTTCAAACACAGAATGCCTTATAAACATAAAGCTATATTTGATCTGTCTCTCTCCACACACTCCGGTTATTATAGTGTATATACTGTGTATATGCAGGATGCAAAAGATGTGCTTGAGGCGTCTGACCTACTTAATAAAACCTGAAACCTTTAACAAACACATGCAGGGTCTTGAAAAGTGCATTCCTTTCTACATATTAATGCACATTTCTTATGCATTTTGGATCATTCAAGCGTCATGCAAATGTTTTGTTTTTCAATAAATGCAATAAATGTTGCTTGCACCAGAAGAAGATTGTGGCATGAAAGCATTTCACGCTGCATATGCATATGCATCAACCCCCCCCCCCCCCCCAACAAAAAAAAATCAACCAAAATTGTGAAAAAAATTAAATAAAAATATTAGGACCAGTAAGATGCTTTACGATAATTCTTATTATAATATATATTCTTTTAATGTAATTTAAAATTCTTATTATTCCCAATAGTAATTATACTAATGCTTTACTGAAAGCCTTTATATATAAAGCATTAGAAAAAGTATTTTAATACATGACCTATGCACTTCATAATGCATTTTATGATATTGTGAATAATTACATAAATACATTACAGCATTCGTTGTTACACCTTTAGAAAGGATAATGCATTAAAACATGACAAACAACCAGAATCTGCAAATATTGTTATGCATTTTAACTTAGACATAATGTGTCAATTATATACACTTTTATAATGCATTATACAAATTAAAATCATTAGATTCTCCTTACTGTATTTTTTTTTTTTTTTTTTTGCATCACAGTAAAACTTAAATGCTTTTAAATCTGCATTAGTTACAGGTCATTATGGAATATATGTTTAATTTATTCTTTTCAAGTTGTATCACAGCGATGATAGTGTCACAATGCAGCTTAATTTTTTTCCGTGTAAAATATAATTTGTCTTTCTTTTTCTTTTTTTTTTTTTTGAGTTCAAATCTATATTCCGTCATGACTTTGTGAGATGCACCTGTATTATATACATTTACATTTATTCATTTAGCAGACGCTTTTAGCCAAAGCGACTTACAAATGAGAACAATAGTCAAACTAACAATAGGACAACAATATGCAAGTGCTGTGACCCTTCTCAGTTTAATCTAACGCAGTACATGCAAACATTATTTTACAGTTTGTACAGTTACAGTACTGTATCAAGTATACAGTTTAATTGAGTTTGCTCTAATGTCTAACTGAGTGTGGGTTCATAATTTTGAATGAGTGTGTTAGCATCTAGCTGATTTCCCAGATACACACATGAACTGAAAGTGTGATTTCATGGGCACTTTAAACAGGTTGTGTGTGTGTGATGGACAGATGGAGGTTTGTGTCTCAGTGTGTGTGTGTCAGGACAAACACACGCAGAAGACAGATGGAGTTCAGCGTAAAACCAGCAAACAGACTCGTACTCACGCTGTCTGTCACTCTCCAACCGCATTAATGAACTATTTCCACAGAAAAGCCGGTAGCGCTTTACAATAAGGTTTCATTAGTTAACATTAGTTCACTTCATTAGTTAACATTAGTTCACTTCATTAGTTAAAATGAACTAATAATCCATACACCATTTGGTAATCTTTGTTTTATTAATCTTACTAATCTTAATAATAATTTATTAAAATCTTGTTAGCATTAGTTAATGCACTGTCAACTAACATGAGCAAACTATGAACAGCTGTATTTTATTAACTAACTGTGTGAGTGTGTCCAGGCACAGGTTGCAGTGTGTGTGTGTGTGTGTGTGAGTGTGTCCAGGCACAGGTCCCTCATCAGATCTGCATGCATGTGTGTGTGTGTGTGTGTGTGTGTGTGTGTGTGTGTGTGTGTGTGTGTGTGTGTGTGTGTGTGTGTGTGAGAGTGTGTCCAGGCACAGGTCCCTCATCAGATCTGCAGTGTGTGTGTGTGTGTGTGTGTGTGTGTGTGTGTGTGTGTGAGTGTGTCCAGGCACAGGTCCCTCATCAGATCTGCATGCATGTGTGTGTGTGTGTGTGTGTGTGTGTGTGTGTGTGTGTGTGTGTGTGTGTGTGTGTGTGTGTGAGTGTGTCCAGGCACAGGTCCCTCATCAGATCTGCAGTGTGTGTGTGTGTGTGTGTGTGTGTGTGTGTGTGTGTGTGTGTGTGTGTGTGTGTGTGTGTGTGTGTGTGTGTGTGTGTGTGTGTGTGTGTGTGTGTGTGTGTGTGTGTGTGTGTGTGTGAGTGTGTCCAGGCACAGGTCCCTCATCAGATCTGCAGTGTGTGTGTGTGTGTGTGTGTGAGTGTGTCCAGGCACAGGTCCCTCATCAGATCTGCAGTGTGTGTGTGTGTGTGTGTGTGTGTGTGTGTGTGTGTGTGTGTGTGTGTGTGTGTGTGTGTGTGTGAGTGTGTCCAAGTGCAGGTCCTTCATCAGATCTGGAGTGTGTGTGTGTGTGTGTGTGTGTGTGTGTGTGTGAGTGTGTGTGTGTGTGAGTGTGTCCAAGTGCAGGTCCTTCATCAGATCTGGAGTGTGTGTGTGTGTGTGTGTGTGTGTGTGTGTGTGTGAGTGTGTCCAGGCGCAGGTCCTTCATCAGATCTGCTGTGTGTGTGTGTGTGTGTGTGTGTGTGTGTGTGTCTGTGTGAGTGTGTCCAGGCACAGGTCCTTCATCAGATCTGGATACGGCCTGGATCCGGCTGGCTGCTGTAAACCTCGGGATAAACAAAGACACTAAAATTAGCGTAGATGCCATTCTTCTTATGATGTAACGAGTACATCAGGATTTATGGCAAGTGTTCCTGGTTCCGGCTGACCTAATCTATGCAGCCTAACACTGAATTATAGAAGTCTATAATGTATTATGTGTATGCTAGGTCAAAGAGATGTGTCTTTAATCTGGCTTTGAACTGACAGAGTGTGTCTGCTTCCCGGACAATGATAGGAAGACTGTTCCAGAGTTTTGGTGCTAAATAGGAGAAGGATCTGCCGCCAGCAGTCGATTTAGATATTCTAGGTATTATCAACTGGCCGGAGTTTTGAGATCGCAATAGACGTGAAGGACTATAATGCGTTAAGAGCTCGCTCAAGCACTGCTTTTGTTTGTTTTTTGCAAATTGTTCTGCATTTTTTACGTAATTTAGATATATTTTTAAGATGAAAAAATGTGTTTTTACAGATACTAGATGAAGTGATACAAATAAAAGATTGGTATCAAAGAGCACACGCACACTGTATAGCAGTCGAACATCATTAGTGCCGACGTGAATAATAGCCTTAGATAATTTACGATTAGCATTAGCCAGCACTTTTAAATTTGCTTTTGGTGTTCTGGCTCCTGGCAAACATGTGACTACGGTGGCTGGTGTCTCTATTTCATGTTCCGTGTAATAGACCCCTTTTCAGTTGGTAAACATGGTGACGTTTTGTTGTGGGCGGAGCTTAGCTGGAGGCAGAACGATCCCTCTGGCCGCTTCACTAACGCTAGTGTGCAAGTTTTGTTAGCTTGTTTTTTAACAATGACTGGAGAAAATCCGATTTTATCTTAATGTGCAAGGTCACTCACTGTCCAGGAACACGATTGTTATTTGCAAAAGTTAATTTTAACGGACTTTCCAGATTGGCTGACACAGCATACACGCTCAGTCAATGGATGGACGATCTGACAGGATTACCGTTAACGCTCCCTCCGGCTGAGTGGCCTGACTTCTACACCCGATAGAGAAACTGACATATACATATTTAGATGCCTATAACTGCACTAAATGGTCACAAGACTTGTGTGGTAAGCCTACGATCCGCAGTTCTGCCCAGCCAGCGCCAAGCCCAGACAGAAGACGACAATGTAAAGAGTGACATTACGGTGCAATTATGATGATGTGAATATTTTCTAGAAAAAAGAATTCCAGAAACAGCATACTCATTTTTTAACTATGTATTTGATTACCCTTTCTTACCAGGTTCATCAAAAAGTCCAGTCACAATCAATCAAGACAATGTATACAATCATAGATGATTCACAAATAATCACAATCATTTAAAAAACATTATGCGATCAAATTTCAAATTGGAGCCTGTACTCCGTCGATTCTTGCACCCAACAACACAACAAGAGGAGATTTAATAACAATAATAATAATTTAAGCTCATTAGTATGTAGCCAAATCTGTGCTGGTTTGTGTCGGCCGCCTCCAGTTTTCCCTTTCACTAGTTCACACTTACAAATAAGTTAGATAGAATAAATGCGTATTTGGCGTGCTGTCCGAGGAGAGGGCTCCGGGCTCGGTATTCGGCCCGAACCCAGAGTACTCCCCCCGTATTCCTGGCTGTAAAGATTAAGCCAAGAGTGAGGAATCGGGGTGGTGGAGGGATGCTGAAAAACTGTCAAGGAATATTAGGTGAGTTGACAGTGTGGATATATATATACTTCTTGTCATGCTGATTAGGGTAGACATAATTGTTTGATGACGAGTAGATTGGATTGCTTATTTGAACGTGCTCCTCCCGAACTTTGTTTATAAAACATCATTTGTTTTGCCTCCAGCTAACGCCCTGACGCAACTGTGACGTCGGCTCGAAATTGGTCTATAGAATCGCCAAAAACTAGGGCACATTCAACAGGATTCTCAGTGGGTGTTTCACTGAGTGGGGAGAATCTGTTTGATGTTGTAATTGGAACGGAAGAGCGGTGTTTTGTCCCGCGACTACAGCGCCTCACCGTCACCCAGTTGCCCTGCTGCACGGGCTCTACTTCAGCCGGAACCGAACAATGTACAGAGTTCACTAAGCTAGTCGCATCCAAAGCAGTATCTAAAGCCCTTACGCTCTTACAATTAACCTCGATTCAAGTTCGGATGCATGTCTCTAGTTCTGAAGTGAGCTGAGGAGACTGTAGTTCTGGATGAATCTTCGATAAAAGTTGGTGAAGCCGAGAAAGCGTTGGAGTTCCTTTACAGTGACAGGTTAGAGCCAGATGTGAATGGTGTCCACCTTCCTCGGGTCCATCTGGAGGCCTCGTTGGTTGATGATATACTGGACGGATGGTGTGTGGAACTTGCACTTCTCCAACTTGAGGTAAGCCGCTTTCTGACCAAGTAGTTACAGGAACTGTCCACTTCTAAACAGTTCTAAGAACTACTCTCCCCCAAACTGGGTTTTGCTGTTTGCGTTCGCACTGGCCAAGTGGCCATAGGAACTGGTAGGAGGGGTAAGAGAGTGACACAAGCACAGTGACTTTTATTTTGACGGTGTGACAGACCTTTATTTTGGTGGCGCTGAGAACGCCAGAGCAAACAATGCTCGCATTCTCTGTGTTTATTAGTTAGCGATCTGTCTAACAGTACTGTTTAATATGTTATTAGATAGAACTGTTTTAGAAAGTAGACAGTATGTGAAAAAAGGTTATGCTGTGTGGTTGATGTCCAGTGTTGCTAGCTGAGCAGAAATACATAATCATGTTTGACTTGGTCCCCTCAAAGTTGCGTTGGTTTTTCTCCTCAGCATGAAGGTTTAGAGGCCCATCTATCACTGTTTTCCATGTTTGTATAGTTAGTTTATGGAGTAAATAGGCTATAATATGTGTGTTTTAAAAATGGCGGGTGCTGGTGTTCCTCGTGCGTTCGGTCAATCAGCGTACACTAACGTCACAGGTATACTAACTACAGGGTAGTTCCTATAGTGCTGGTTTAGACCGACTCTGAAGTAGGACCTAAATTAGTTCCTCCAAATGGAGTTCCTAGAACTAAAATCGTTCCTAGTTCCTGCGGTGCGAACACGCCGACATCCGGGTACTTTAGCCAATAGTTCTAGGAACTGTGAAAAGGTTCCTCCGGTCGGAAAGCGGCTATTGAGGTGGTGTTCTCTCAGCTTTTTGAGGACCTGCGTCACTTGTTGGCGATGTTCGGCCAGGCTCCGGGAGTAGATCAGGATGTTGTCTATGAAGACGATGACGAAGCGTTGGAGGTACTCCCGGATCACCTCATTCATATACCCCTGGAATACGGAGGGGGAGTTGGACAGGGCATACGGCATCACCTGGTATTTATAGTGGCCTGCCGGGGTGATGAACGCCATCTTTCATTGCTTATTCGAATGAGGTTGTAGGCGCTCCGCAGGTCCAGTTTGGAGAAGATGCGAGCCCTACGGAGCTGTTCGAAGCTGAATGCAGCAGGGGATGTTGATGGCCGGATGAAAGGTTGATTGAGAGCCTCCTGAATGTACTCCTCCATGGCCTTCTGCTCCGGGATGGACAGTGGGTGTACCTTACCCTTCGATGGCGCAGTCCCACGGCCGATGAGGTGGTAGACGGGTATCCAAACCGCTTGCTGAACACATCCTGGAACGCCCGGTACTCTAGAGGAATTTCGGTTTTGCTCTCGGTTTCTGGGCTCTCAATGGAGGTGTTCACCTGGAGACTGGATGAAGACTTCGAGGGGTGTAGACGGTTTGAGCACAGATGACAGACCGTCCTTGAAGCAGGAATCACTCCAGAGTTCCAATTGACCCTTCGCAGGGAGTTAGATTGAAAGGCGATCTGACCAATCATAATCTGCCATTTTTGTCCAACAAAGCTGTCAGGAGAGTTAGATTAAAGTTGGAGGATTTAAACTTGAAAATGGAGTGTACTGACGTCTTTCTGCGGTTAAAACAACTTTTCTTCTTATGTTCATTCATGTTTATCTGATGCTATAAATGAACTAGAAGGAGGAGATGATCGGTTCACAAGCCGCTTTAACTGAGCGATCTGTCAGACACATTAAAGAGCCACAAAACCGTATTTATTGTTTAAATTTATTGTCAGCGCGGTGTCAGTGTCCTCTCTGCTCCGCGATGTGTGTTTCACTGTGTGAGAACATGGTGTGTGTGAGAGCGGCGTTGCTTGTCGGACATAGCAACAGTAACTAAAGGGGATGGGTCTTTGCGAACGCTCAATGGATGGTGGGTTCATGTTGGGCGTCCCAGGATGAGGTCAGCGGTTGATCCTTCAAGCACCATGATCCTGATCTCCTCATGCCGGCAGCCGACGCGGAGCGTTACTGTGGGGGAGAGGTGGCGACCGCGACCACGGCCCAGCAGTCTGCCAGAATGGTGTGGATGGCTAGAGTGAATGCTGTGTGTGTGTGAGAGAGAGAGAGAGAGAGAGAGAGAGAGAGAGAGAGAGAGAGAGAGAGAGAGAGAGAGAGAGAGAGTGTGTGTGTGTGTGTGTGTGTGTTTGAGAGATGGGTAGGTTTAGGGGTTGGGTTAGTGTGTGTGTGATTGGTAGGTTTAGGGGTTGGGTTAGTGTGTGTGTGTGTGTGTGTGTGTGTGTGTGTGTGTGTGTGTGTGTGTGTGTGTGTGTGTGTGTGATGGAATGTTTAGGGTATACAGAATATACAGTTTGGACAGTTTAAAAACCATTACGTCTACGGAGAGTCCCCACAAAAATAGTAAACCAGGCGTGTGTGTTTGTGTGAGTGAGTGAGTGAGTGTGTGTGTGTGTGTGTGTGAGAGAGAGACAAACTGTTTGTTTGTGTGTGTGTGTGTAGTCCTACATACAGATGAGCCTCTCTCTCTCTCTCTCTCTCTCTCTCTCTCTCTCTCTCTCTCTCTCTCTCTCTCTCACACACACACACACACACACACGCGCGCGCGCGCGTTATTGCGCACCGCGTCGGTCATATCTCTCACTCGTCCTCCTCGACACGAACACACTGGACTCGGTTCGGTTCGGCTTCGACAATCCCGCCAAACGGTTCTGATGTTCCGCGCGTGCTCGTCGAGATGACGGACAGCCAGGCGGACGCGCATTGCTCGTTCACGACGCGCCGCTGGTCCTGATGCTGCGGGCGCGCGATCATTAGCATCTTCATCGTCAGCATCACCGAGACGGTCAGAAGCTCCAGATGAGGAGATGCCTGATGTGTTCGAACCTCAACCGAACCTCAGCCGAACCTCAGCCGAACCCGTGAATGAACATCTGTCAGATTATTTAGGAAACCCGCGCGGATCTGACGCTTTAACTCGCGCTTCGTGACGCTTTTCCTCCACATCTTCCCTTCTGGAGAGACTCCGGCTCTGTAACGTGGATATGTTGAGAGACACGTAATGATGGATGGGATTATCAGTGTTTTGGGGGTCCTGACGCTGGTTCTGGAGGGCATCTGGTGCCAGGGAGTGTATGGTGAGTGCCAGCAGCTCACACACACAAGCATTTATATGCCAGTCAACATACCGTGTGTGCGTGAACAGGTGCCATTTCATAAACCATCTTCCCAACAGCCAACCCACAGGTTTTTACACTGCGAAATCATGCAATATATATATATATATATATATATATATATACATATATATATATACACACACACATATATTTGACCAATTATTAATTTGAAATTACATTTAGTGGCATTTTTAGAATGCACAAAAACACAATCACAAGTTTCTTTTAGCTGTAAGATTTGGGTTTGGCTTGCTCATGTTAAACCATTCCCACAGCATGATGGTTCAATATTCCCAATTAATCCACAGGTTTTTAGAGGGAAAATAATGCATCACAAAAAAAGAGCAAATGTGTGCGATATATTTACATGCATGATTCAAATCCGTCCGAGATAACAATGTAAGAATTAAAATGCATAAAAACAGAATGATTTTAATTGCAAAAGTTTCTTTTAGGTGTGGCTTAGTCATATGCAAGTTCAAAAATGCAATTCATTCAGTTCATGCATTGAGTTTTTCTCAGTTGCATTGAGATGCGTTTGCACACGTTCGTTTGCATTGAACAAACGCTGTATATGAACGTGACAGCAAGCATCTGAAATCTGCATATTATTCTGCATTCTCATCGTGTATTCTGCAACTCGTGTGGGTTAACCAGAGCTTTGCATGAGTCAGAGTGTGTAAATGTCATGAGGGAGAACATCTAAGCGCTGTTTACTCCGGGCTGGGCTGATCTGAGACCTGAGATCTGAGATGTGGGCGTCATATCAACGAGATAGCTGGTGTTTCTGGAGTCGGTTCGCATGCAGGACAGTGTCCGTGTGTCCCGCAGGACTAAGAGGATAATAGAGTTTGGGCTGAGCTGATCCATGAGAATGCACTTTAAAATCAGTGCCGATGGAGGAATGGAAATGACGCTGTTGAATGCCAACACACTCTGATGATTATATGTAGTTGTGTTCACTGCATGCGCCTTACACACACACTTCATTTCAACACACTCCTCAGAACAATATTTAAGATTCATGCGCTTGAATTGCATGTAAAATTGAAACTAATAAACATAATGTGATGCATAAGTGTCAGTCATGCATAAATGAAACGGCTCAGATCTTTGAAAAAAAAAAAATTCTATTTCAGTTTTCTACTTCAAAATGGCATGCTTAATTCAATTGTACTGGCTGTTTCTTTGTAATTATTGGTAATTATTTACTTGCAGTTTCTGAGTGAAAATTGCTTGTGTTTTAAATACACAATAGTAATTATAGAGTAGTAAACCTAACCTTTACTTAAATCCTTCATATATAATGCATTATACAAGTATTTTAATGCATGACCTGTGCACCTTATAATGCATTTTATGATATTGTGAATAATTACATAAATACATTACAGTATTCATTGTTACACCTTTGGAAAGGATAATGACAAACAACCAAAGAATCTTCAAATATTTGAACGCATTTTAACTTTGGTTGGTTTTAACTATATATTATCCACACAAAAAAAAAATGCAAATAGTTAAATGATTTCTCGAGTGCAGATTTATGTACATTAAGTTTAAGTTAAAACTGTGTAATGCAAATGCATGGAAATTGTATGTGCAATTCATAAATTAGTGTCTACATTCCCAGCAACGTCATCAAACAGAGTAATTTCAACTCTGATGACATCATATATTCGTGCAAATAAATATGAATACAGCATGTGCAATACATGTGCATTTGCAATGTCTAATGTTCTTCTATTTTAAGCAAACATGTGAAGTGCTGATAATTTCCCCCGTCCATTAGTGAAGTGATATTGATTGTTCCGTTTCATTCATTCATGATTGGAACGTGTAATTCTGTCAATCAAACCCCAGCATGCATTAATGCAGTGTTTGAACAGACGGTGTAATGTGACGGTTACTCGTGTGAAGGATCCCAGTCTAAACATGATTATTATAACTGTTTTTGACTTGATGATTTACTGTATCCATGCATTCAGATGAGTGAACTCTTGTTGTTCCGCCTAATTCTGTTTGGGAAGATCGTGTTGAAGTCGAAGTGCTTTTGATATTGGCAATTTCATATTTCTTTCATTTCCGAACAAACACTTTTGTTTTGCACCGCTAGATTAAGTGTTGGACTGCTGCTGTGTTTGTGCTGTTTATCGTTTATTGCTGCCTCAGAGGATGATGGGAAATGTAGTTTGCATTTTAATTAAGGCTTCTCTTTTTTTAGCTTGACAAATGCTCATTTTATGTTTGGAACGACATGATGACAAAATGTATTACTTTAACCTTACTTGTAAAAAAAATGATGTTCTTCCTCGGTGTTTCTGTCTTGTTTTCCAGCACAAATATCTAAACATTCTTAAATCAAGATACATTTACTGGAGAAGCAAAATGACTGAAGATATTAAGCATTGCTGAATGTGTGAAGGGAAAACAAGTTTATTTTTCTGACACCATGACAGATATTTGTTCTTACTTTAAACACAAACTCACTTCATTTTGATACATTTTCCAGTCTGAATATCTTCAGTCATTTTGCTTCTCCAGTAAATGTATCCTGATTTAACAATGTTTATATATTTTTTGAGTGAACTACATTTACATTTTTGTATTTAGCAGACGCTTTTGTCCAAAGCGACTTACAAATTAGGACTAAATTAATGATTAATCGTGAAGAGGCAAAAACAACGCAAGAAGTTCAGGCATTGTTCAGAGTAGCATAAGCCCGATAAGGGAGGATTAAAGGAAAAGGAAAGAAATGTTTTTTTGTTTTGTTTTTTGGGGTTTTCAGCTGTCTTTTGAATGTTGCCAGGGATTCTGCATTCCGGATGAGGGTGGGGAGAGCGTTCCACCAGCATGGAACCGTGAATGAGAATGTTCTGGAAAGTGATTTTGTGGAACCACGAGACGTCGCTCGTTGACCGATCGTAGGCTTCTGGTAGGGATGTAGACTCGTAGGAGTGAGTGAAAGTAGGAGGGAGCTGAGCCTGTGACAGATCTGTAAGCAAGCGTTAATGCCTTGAACTTGATGCGAGCAGCGAGAGGTAGCCAGTGCAGAGAGATGAACAGAGGAGTGACGTGGGCCCTCTTGGGCTCGTTGAAGACAAGACGAGCTGCAGCGTTCTGGATCATCTGTAGAGGTTTAGTTGCACATGATGGAAGTCCAGCCAGAAGAGCATTGCAGTGGTCAAGCCTAGAAATGACCAGGGCCTGGACGAGAAGTTGTGTTGCATGCTCAGTTAGGAAAGGCCTGATCTTCCTGATGTTGTGCAGTGCAAACCTGCATGATCGAGCTGTCTTTGAAATGTGATCTGGGAAGGTCAGCTGGTCATCAAATATCACTCCCAAGATTTCTGACTGACCTTGATGGGGTGTGATTTAGGGATGTTAACCGATGACCGTTTGACCGATGGTTGACCGTATCAACGTTAACCGATCAAAGTTGTCGGTAGTCGGTAAAAAAAAAAAAAGTGATCTCTAAATAAGGCTATTATAGACCGTGGACTAAACGCTACTACAGTTAGCCATCTCATTCCAAGATCTTTTTGTGTGAAGTGAACAAATCCCTCACACTCAATTTTTCATAACTTGCCTATTTGTACTTAATAAACCAATAAAAACATTTGGCGCGAGGTCACAGCGTTTGGGTTCGCGCGCTCACAAGGTTTGCGAGAAGTAAAGGCTACAGGCTAAAGCACTGGAGGTTAGAGCCAGGGCAGACGACAGGAGGAAGCGTGCAAAGAAGTGTGTGGGACCATTTCACCAAAAAGAATGACACAGATGTAAGTTGCAACTTGTGTGATACAGTGCTATCATCATCCTTATTATTGTTAGCACTACCTCAAACTAAAGCGCGTCTCTTCGGAGCTGTCATTTTCTTAAATGAGCCGCGACAATGTTTCAAATGAGCTTCTAACGCCGGACAAACACGATCACCCTGTAACTGTTACCCAAACCATTTAGAAACTAAGGAGCCATTTGTCCTCCGATTACATATAAGCTCCTCGGCGCCGCGTTTGCGGGACTCATGTTTCGCGCTGTAGGGGATTTAAAAAAAGTGACGTGAGTTGAAGGGTGGTGCCGGGCCAGTGTGTGTGTGAGCGGGAGGCAGAGCGGCAGAGAGATGCGACAGAGTTGCGAAATTGCAGGCGCGGCTCGAAATGGCTGTTATTTCAAATAGCGTAGCATATTTTAAACTAATCGGTTAACCGGTTTCAACCGGCTAATGAGGCTCGGTGGTCAGTCAAGAATTTTTTTTTAGTTTTCGCCATCCCTAGTGTGATTGATGATGAATCTAGCTGGATAGTGAAGTCGTGCTGTAGTGATGGGTTGGCAGGGAGGACGAGAAGCTCAGTCTTTGCCAGGTTAAGCTGCAGGTGATGTTCCTTCATCCATGCCGAGATGTCCGCCAGACAGCTTGAGATCCGTGCAGCTACTGTGGGATCCTCTGGTTGAAATGGGAGGAAGAGCTGTGTGTCATCAGCATACCAGTGGTGGGAGAAGCCGTGTGCCTGTGTGATGTGTCCCAGTGATGTGGTGTAGATGGAGAAGAGGAGCGGTCCCAGCACTGAGCCCTGGGGAACCCCTGTGGTCAGTTGATGTGCTCTGGATACCTCGCCTCTCCATGCGACCCTGAAGGACCGACCTATGAGACTCAAACCAGTGGAGGGAAGCTCCTGTGATGGAACTATCCATTTCTTTGATAGCTTGACTTTTCATCTGTATCGAATGTAACCCAGAATTACCTGTTTACACAAGATGAATATAATTCAGTTCGAGAATATTCTGAATAAAGTATTTGTATGACTCAAAATTCCGATAAATACTATTCATGCATGAATGAGAATTGAGTTGATTAATTTACTATCCAAAATTACTAAAAAAGCAGTATGATAATGGCAAAAGCATCTCCAGTTTGTTCCAATTACACTGATTACATATATTCATATCATATTTAACTTTAATATAACGATTTTAGTGTACTCTTTCTTAGAGCAGCTCTTTGATACAGTCTCTTTTGTATTTTATTCATCTTCACTTGGAAAATAACACAAAAAGATACAACACTGTGGAAGAAGATGATTTGTTTGCAGTGTTTAATTATGTGAATGCTTTATATTGTTGAATGTGTTTTATGTTGGATCTGTGATGATGATGATGATGATGATGATTGCGAATGCGTAACACTGTTTTTGTGAGACGCTCATTGAGACGCTCTTCTAGAAAATAAGTATTAGTATATTTGCAATGTACTATTGAAAAAGTGCACTGCAAAACATGATTGTCTTGTTTCCAATCCAAATACCCCAAAAAATCTTAATTCAAGAAGCATTAACTTAGGTAGTAAAATGCTAGTAAAAAATATATTATGTCTTGTTTTCTGGGGGGAGAAGATCAAAATAAAGTGAGTTTTTGCTTAAAACAAGCTAAATTATCTGCTTATGGGGTCAGAAAAATAATCTTGTTTCTGTTTGAATTAAGACTAAGTTGAAAACAGGACATAATATCTTATGTAATTTTACTCATAGTAAATGCATCTCGATTTAAGGAATTTTTAGATATTTGGACTGGAATACTGAGTAAGAAAAGCATTTTTGCAGTGTAGGGACATCATTTGTTTGTAGTGTTTAATTATGTGAATGCTTTATATTGTTGAATGATGATGATGGTGATGGTGATGATGATTGCGTAACACTGTTTCATGCGACGGCTCAGTTGTTGAAAGCGTTAAGTCGAGATGCTCTTTCTCTGTTTTCCCAATGAAGTGAGAGTGTGTGTTGAGATGCTGGACTCTAAACTCTATGCTAATTCATTCCTCCAGTGCAACTAAAGCGCTCTTTGTTTCTTCCAGCTCCTCCTCTAGAGCTCTTGATCAATTCCCTGGCATCAGACACGTGTGTTCATACAGTAATGAGAGTCAGAGCGAAGGTCCACGCCTGTACCTGGAGTTACACAACCGATCTGATGGGGATTTATGCATGTTTTTGCTTCTCAACTTCTTGTACTGCAAAACCCATATTTTATGTTGGATATCAGAAAACATTGATAATAATCATAAATGTTTCTTGAGCATCAAATCATCATATTAGAGTGATTTCTGAAGGAAAATTGAAAATTCAGCTTTGATCACAGGAATAAATTACACTTTACTATATATTCACAGAGAAAATGTCTCAGGTTACGACTGTAACCTATGTTCCCTGAGAACTGGGAACGAAACACTGCGTCGAAATGACGCTATGGGGGACGCCTCAGTGTGACAGGTGTCTGAAATCACAATCAAATTACGCCAATCAGATTGCCCGGCGACAGCCCATGAATCATTAGCGTGCGACCTGGAAGTATATAAGGGCGCCTTGCAAACATGATAAATACCTCATCGTCTGAAGGGACTGTTAGGCAGGCATCCCGAGGCATGGTGAAAGATGCAGTGTCTCATTCCCTGTTCTCAGGGAACATAGGTTACAGTCGTAACCTGAGATGTTCCCTTTTTGAAATGACGCTATGGGGAACGATATACCCACGCCGCCATGCTAAGGGGCCCACTGAGGCCAATTGTCTGATTGGCCAGTGAAATAACAGTCAAGCTCCCCATGATGGGGCTCAGGGTCAGGAAGGCCTGCTAAGGTCAGAGCCTGACCATCAACCCTGCTGTTTGGATACTCGCAGACTCACTTAGAGGATTAAAGAGGCCTACTAGGCCTGAAGCAAGTCAGTGCTGTCAGCCATCTTCACACTGCTGGGGACTCGCCTATCAGGGAGGCCTGGTCGGGCCTACTAGCTGATAGCAAGTCTATTCTGCTACAAACATACACTGTTGGGAACCATACTACACCAAAATAACTATTGGGCCCACCCACAGGAGGCCTAATACGGCTAGCTACCTGGTCGTGGCTATAATGTACGTCCAACAATGTTGGGACTCACCTCCGAGGAGACCTGTTAAGGCCTACTACCCATCAGTGAGTCTACTGCCCGAACTATTGAGGCCAACCATCAGAGGTAAGCTGGCCTCAAGAGCCCTCTTGGGGCTGCTTGGTCAAGGAGGTTTGGTGAGGCCTGCCACCTAACTGCGCAGCCTTCAGTGGCAGATAAGCTGTTTATACAGTGCCTACAGCTTTCTGGTACCTAATCACTTTGCCAAAGGCAGTGTACTCAGCAACAAAGCAACATCCTTTAAGCAAGGGGAGTACAACATACGCCACTCTGCCTCTATGGAGACCCCAGTTTTTTCTTTTAGTCAGGGGCCTACCATCTGTACGCATGGGCGTTAGCACATGGCAATGCTCTGGCTTCACGGGAGCGTACTTCGAAACCCAAAAAATTAAGTGAAGGTTAGAACTTCCCGCTCGACCCGAGCCATAGTGGTGCGAGGTAGAGTAATACAGAACTGAGAGTGGGGTACTCACTACCTACCCTGTATCAACAGGGGAGTACCACCACCTAACCCTGAGATTCAACAGGGTTCGGGCCGACCAGTGGCTCGAGGGGTAACAGGACCTTATCTGCGCCCATATTGGGGAAGTGGGGCTAGATTGCAAGCCACCCACCTACAACCCAACTCGAGCAGGTAGCTCAGCGAGCTGAGTGGAGGCTATTCTGGTGGCCTGGGTCCATATACTAGTTCTGCACAGCGAGGTCGGGCAAACAACAAATCAGTCTCTTTGTGAGGCGAAAGACGGCCTAAACCCTGTTCAAAAAAGACCTATTGTACCGGGGAGGCCTTATTGAAGGCCTAACCTTAGGTCTTTACTACTCATGCCTCTGCACCAACCTGCATTACTCTTTTCACCCCCGAATGCAGAGAAGGGGGCGGGCCTTGGCCGAACGACTCCCACCATGGGAGGAGGCTGTCATATAGGGATGCTTAAAAAGCCTACATTCACATAGTGAATGGCCAGAGGCTGAAATGCTTTAGCAGAACGCCTCCAGTATCCCTAGTATAGCCTAGGCCAGCTACTACAGCGGCCCTGGTGAGGGTCAGCCTGTCAGCATAGATCTGCCTGAGGGCTCGGAGGAGCCACAGCCTCAAGACAGAGATGTCTCATATGAGGGCTGCAAAAACGCTCAGCCTGTACGAAAATCCAAACAGAGCTCAGGGGAGCGATGTACTCAGGACCAAACAATGTCAGACGGCCGTGGGCTGGACAAGCTCCAGCGTCAGTCTACACTCCAAAACCAAAAATAGCCCAAGGGTTAATAGCCCAAGGGCTAACACAGATGTGTCTCAGAAATAAAACAAGCGGCAGCACAAAACACTTCCATTCTTTGTAGAATGACGTTCTGCCACTTAGCGCTCACAATAATCTCTAACACTCTAACATTCCATTTATATGAATGAGCGGCGGCCTCAAAAAGCTCTCATCATGAGAGGAAGCCTAAGCTATTAACAAAGCTCTTTACAACTGGAACGAGCGGTGGCAAACCCCGTGAATACACAAAAAGGAAGCCATCACATACTCACAAAAGACGCCCAAATAATTGGAGCTTCTTTAAATCGTTCTAGCCACCTAACAGGGGAACTTCAGGGCTCTAATATCCAAGTTTACCTTCCCTTACCTTAATGTACAATACCGTGACCCCATAACTCTACACAGGGAACAAAAGGTCTGTAGAGAAATACATTTTAGTGTTAGTTGCACACAAAAAAATGTTTCTTAGAGAAGACCACTCAGCTCACTTGCGGCGTGCGGAGTGAGGACTCTATGAACATGGGGTCTACTACTTTACATGCCTGAAAGAGTCGCTCTCACTAACCAAGCTGAGGCGGGCCATCAGAACATCGGTCTCACCATGGGCCCAGCCTCAGGCCTGATGTAAGAAACGCCTGGGGAGTCGGGAACAGAGGACAGGGCTGAGATGTAACACGCCCTCCGGGGAAGTGATCCGACACTGCGTTTGTGCTGGATCCCCTCGCTCAGATCCCTCTTCTTGCTGGAGTCACGCCTCTTCTGCAACCTGCTCCTCCATGGAGGGGGCGCACGAGAGGTGACACAGGCTCTCTGGCCCTGTCTATGGTCCTCCGACCATGAAGAATTAGACCCTCCCGCCTGTCTGGGTGTGGATCCGGATCTGAGCTGTCTACTAGTCCTGAAAGCAGCTGAACGTGTCTTCGCCTCACTGAACTTCCAACCACCGCCTCCACGGAGGTGCCAAACAGTTCAGAGGGCGAAACCGGCGAGTCAAGTAGAAAGGCCTTCTCTTTCTCCCCGATGTCAGCCAGGTTTAACCACAGATGCCGTGGCCACCATCACCACCATCGACCGACCGATCACGGAGAGCAAGATCTGTGGTGCGGCGCCGCTCAGCGACCGCCTCAGGAGACATCCCTGCCCCCTGGTGGAGATACGTACTGACCCGCTGCCGTGTATGCTGTCGCCGGTCAATCTGATTGCCTTGATTTGATTGTGATTTCCGACACCTGTCCCCATAGCGTCATTTCAACGCACTGCGAGTTCCCTTTCGAAAGGGAACTGTGGTTACCATGGCAAATAATGTAATTGTTGAACTGGCCAATAAATGTCACTGAAAGAAAGATCCCACTCCCCGAAATACAATAAAACAAAAAATATATTTTTATTAAATAATGAGAGAAATAAGCAATTTTGTGTACATTATTTGCAACATTCATATCAGCATCATATTGACATCTTACATGCTCGAAATCATATCAGCATAAAAAATAGATGAAATGAAATAAAATAAATTAAAATACAAAGTTAAATTAAATAAAAAAATACATAAAATTGAATAAAACTACATTTAAAAAATACATAATATAAAATAAAAATAAATACATAAATAAAATTCACATTTACAATCACATATAAGTCAACTTTCACTATTATGATAAATCTTTGCCGTTGTCGTCTGAGAGCTGGTTCGGTGTCTCATGCTAATCTCTGCATGTGTCGCTTCAGCCCACACATCCATCCCATGAGTGATGTCTGTCGTCATGGCGACCGCATCCGCCACACACTCCTCACAGAGAGAGAGTCAGTCGCTGAAACAGAAGTGACGTGAGTGTGAGCTGAAAGGAAAACGTCAGCGTTTCATGTGTTTATGTGAGTGTGGTGCGAGAGGTTAAAGCGTGTCGACACCGATATATTCTGTTTCGTCTGTCAGAAGAGCTTGAGTTTCATTCAGATCCATTCAAACACTGAAAACATCATCATCTCCCTCAGTGTTTCTGTCTTGATTTCCAGCACAAACATCTAAACATTCTGAAATCAAGATACAATTACTGGAGAAGAAGCAAAACGACTGAAGATGTTGAGTCTTTCTGAGGAATGTATCAAAATGAAGTGAATTTTTTTTTGTTTGTTTTTTACTTTCAAATAGTTAAATAAAATTAAAATAAAGTAGTTACAATAGTTTTTGCAGTGTTATTTTAGTATCATTATTATATTATTTGTATTATATTATATTATATTGTATTATATTATAATATTAAAACTAAAAAAGTCACAATAGTTTTTGCAGTGTTATTTTAGTATCATTATTTTTTATTGTTTTATTTAATAATTTTATTATTATTATTATTATTTTTTTCATTGCTAAAACTAAAGAAACTATAAGAAATTACTAAATACTATATAGACACATTTAAAAAAGTAATACAATTTCAAAATTAATTCAAGATTATTAAAAATGTAACTCAGAAAATACAAAAATAAAGCCAAATTCAAAATAATAATATAACAGAACCTTTCACAAAACATACAATCATATTTTTCCTAGTGTTTAAAAAATGGAAACAAAGGCCTGCATTTGTTTTTTGTTTTTCTTATTAATATTTACTTAATCAATGAATAAACATGTCATGAAATCAGATGAATCAGAGAGTGTTTCAGTGTTTCAGTCATCTGTGGTTTCTTTCATTCACTTGTTTCTCAGACGCTGGTGGTTTGAGATTCTCACGAACATCTTGTATTGTGTTTCAATATTCATGACAAGCTGCTGATGCACACGTTGTGCGTTTGTTTGCTCTGTCACGAGGTGTGTTCGGCTGTTTCACAGTGCGATGAAAGCGTCTCAGTCCAGCGGGATGTTCAGGGAAAACCACAAACTGCTTCTTCTTTACATCAGCACACACTGAAAGATGCTTTGAGTCTGAAACTCAGTGTGTGATGTTCGATTATTAGTGGCATGTAATTTGTTTTCTGGCATTAATATGTAGTAACGAACCGATTTATACTGTGAGAAAAAGTTTGAAAACCATCAAATTTTTTGCTATACATATATATATATATATATATATATATATATATATACACTCACCTAAAGGATTATTAAGAACACAAGACAATCTCCTGAACTCCAAACTGAATGTCAGAATGGGAAAGAAAGGTGATTTAAGCAATTTTGAGCGTGGCATGGTTGTTGGTGCCAGACGAGTATTTCACAGTCTGCTCAGTTACTGGGATTTTCACGCACAACCATTTCTAGGGTTTACAAAGAATGGTGTGAAAAGGGAAAAACATCCAGTGTGCGGCAGTCCTGTGGGCGAAAATGCCTTGTTGATGCTAGAGGTCAGAGGAGAATGGGCCGACTGATTCAAGCTGATAGAAGAGCAACTTTGACTGAAATAACCACTCGTTACAACCGAGGTATGCAGCAAAGCATTTGTGAAGCCACAACACGCACAACCTTGAGGCGGATGGGCTACAACAGCAGAAGACCCCACCGGGTACCACTCATCTCCACTACAAATAGGAAAAAGAGGCTACAATTTGCACGAGCTCACCAAAATTGGACAGTTAAAGACTGGAAAAATGTTGCCTGGTCTGATGAGTCTCGATTTCTGTTGAGACATTCAGATGGTAGAGTCAGAATTTGGCGTAAACAGAATGAGAACATGGATCCATCATGCCTTGTTCCCACTGTGCAGGCTGGTGGTGGTGGTGTAATGGTGTGGGGGATGTTTTCTTGGCACACTTTAGGCCCCTTAGTGCCAATTGGGCATCGTTTAAATGCCACGGCCTACCTGAGCATTGTGTCTGACCATGTCCATCCCTTTATGACCACCATGTACCCATCCTCTGATGGCTACTTCAGGATAATGCACCATGTCACAAAGCTCGAATCATTTCAAATTGGTTTCTTGAACATGACAATGAGTTCACTGTACTAAAATGGCCCCCAAAGTCACCAGATCTCAACCCAATAGAGCATCTTTGGGATGTGGTGGAACGGGATCTTCGTGCCCTGGATGTGCATCCCACAAATCTCCATCAACTGCAAGATGCTATCCTATCAATATGGGCCAACATTTCTAAAGAATGCTTTCAGCACCTTGTTGAATCAATGGCACGTAGAATTAAGGCAGTTCTGAAGGCGAAAGGGGGTCAAACACAGTATTAGTATGGTGTTCCTAATAATCCTTTAGGTGAGTGTACATAAATTGATCGAAGAACTAAACACTAAACTTGGTTAAGGTCTTTATCTGACAAAATTATTTAATTATTTGACTAAAAAGGCAGCAAGAGGACTACAGCTAGAGGAAAAACAAAAATGGGAAAATAATCAGACATAATCAGTTATTAATATTTCATTGGTTCTGTTGTTTTTGCATGCATTCTTATATGACAGTCTGGCCAAAAGAAATCAGTAAAATCATGTTTGATTGCGTTATTATCATCACAATGAAAAGCAATCGACTCCAAGCACAACTCAATATGTCATAAACACGGCTGAATAATCTGACTAGCGGCTGAAGACGGCCTCTGCTGTGTATGTGTGTGTGTGTGTCAGATGCTGTTAGTGTGCAGTGTGTTTAACACGGGTGTTTAACCTGCTGGAAGAGAGACTGAAGCGAGTCTCTTTCTGGGAACAGTGTTTGCTGTTGGACGGGAGATCACAGCAAGATCATCGGCTGAACACTGAAAAACACGCTTTTTGTCTTGTTTCCAGTCCGAATATCTAAAGATTCTTAAATCAAGAAGCATTTAAGAGATGAGTAAAGTGACATTAGATATTATGTCTTGTTTTCTGGGGAAAAAATCTAAATGAAGTGAGTTTTTGCTTAAAAAAAGCTACATTTCTGCCAGTGGGGTCAGAAAAATAATCTTAATTCAAACAGAAACAAGATTATTTCTCTTATCTCATTGGCAGATCATTTTGCCTTTTTTAGGAAAAAACTCGCTTCATTTTGATTTATTTCCCCAGAAAACAAGACATAATATCTAATGGCTTATATCTTATCTTATTTACTACTTTAGTAAATGGATCTTGATTTAAAGGGTTAGTTCACCCAAAAATGAAAATTCTGTCAGTAATTACTCACCCTCATGTTGTTCCAACCCCGTAATACTTTCGTTCATCTTCGGAACACCAATTAAGATGTTTTTGATGAAATCTGAGAGTTGTCTCACTCCTCCACAGGCTTATGGACATTATAACTTGCTGGCCCAGAAAATGTATTAAAGACATTGTTAATATAGTCCAAGTGACTCCAGTGGCTCAACCTTAAGTTTATAAAGCGACGAGAATACTTTTTGTGCGCAAAAACAAACAAAAATAACGACTATTCCACTTTTCATTTCCTTCTCTCTGGACCTCGAGTCTTTTTCCGTAGCGTTTAAGCGTAGCGCGTCTGTGTTGCACGTCACCACATAGGCTCACTATTGGGCGACGCTGGTCATGTGTAATTTCTGGTGACGTGCAACACAGACGCGCTACGCTATTACACTACGTGAAAAAACCCGAGGCCCAGAGAGAAGGAAATGAAAAGTGGAATTAAGTCGTTATTTTTGTTTGTTTTTGTGCACCAAAAGTATTCTTGTCGCTTTATAAACTTAAGATTGAGCCACTAGAGTCACTTGGACTATATTAACAATGTCTTTAATGCATTTTCTGGACCAGCAAGTTATAGTGTCCATAAGCCTGTGGAGGAGTGAGACAACTCTCAAATTTCATCAAAAATATCTTAAATTGTGTTCCGAAGATGAACGAAGGTCTTACGGGGTTGAACAACATGAGGGTGAGTAATTACTGACAGAATTTTCATTTTTGGGTGAACTAACCCTTTAAGATTTTTAGATATTTGGACTGGAAACATGACAAAAATCCGAAAATCAATAAACTCCTTTTTAAATCAATATTTTGTGTCAAATTATTGATTTATTTGGTAGGTAGCCATGTAATAAGAGGGATAATGTAGAGCGAGGCGGTTGTTATAGCGAATACAACCCCTTCAGGATTCAAGCTCCGCTTCGCGTCGGGTCCCGATCAGCCTGTCGGGGGTGTATTCACTAGAACAACCGCCTCGCTCTACATTATCCCTTACATATAGTGCTGTCAAATCCATTAATCGCATCTAACATAAAAGATTTTTTTTACATAATATGTGTGTATATATATATATATATATACTGTATATTATATTCATATACTAGATGTACCGCATCGCGGTACAAAATATGACCGCCGCTCAGGCCTGCACTGGCTTTCCACAAAAATAAATGACGTGGAGTAATTTGGCTGTATTGCGTGTTTATGTATATACCTAAAAAAAGTAATAGTATGTGCATATCTGTCTGTGTGTGTGTGTGTGTGTGTGTGTATGTGTGTGTCTGTGTGTGTGTGTGTGTGTGTCTGTGCGTGTATGTATGTGTGCGTACATGTGTGCGCGTGTGTGTTTGTGTGTGTGTGTCTGTGCATGTGGATTTGTATGTGTGTGTATGGGTGTGTGTCTGTGCGTGTGGATGTCAGTGTGTGTGCATGCTTGCATTTGTTTGTATTTCTGCATGTGTGTGTGTGACAGTATCATCCTAAACCAGCAACCCTTCGCTCAACACCACCATCTACAGGCCGATGAGTGTACAGTCACTAAATGTGCACATAAATGAATTTATTTTATACCCCCCCATGGATGAAATTCTACAAAACTTAGCAGAGGATACCCCCAGAGGATGTCAAGTTAATCATACACATGAAATATGGTGCAGTTCTGAACATCTCCACTGAAGATAGGGGCGATTAAAGCAGAATAATATTGCATTTTCATTTTTTATGGGAGGGGCGCAAATCACAAATGAGTGATTATGGGCTAGGTTGATGTGGGCCCTTAAGAGCAACATACCATAACAATTACAAATGTTTACAATTACAAATTACAAAGCAATAACAAATGCATTTTTTTGGGTTTGGGGGGGCCCAGCGCGGGGGGGGGGGGGGGGGTGGTTAGTGGCCCCCGGGGACCAAACGAAATTTTTCCATAAAAGTCTAGACCAACATACCATAAAAATTTCTTCATCCTCGGTGCCACGGTTCAGGTAGTTATTTAGGAAAAACTGCATTTTTTGGGGTTTGGGGGGGCGCGGGGGGGGGAGTGGCCCCCGGGGACCAAACGAAATTTTTTCGTAGAAGTCTAGTGGGGCTACATGCCCACCAAATTTCATGTTCCCCGGTGCTTCGGTGTCCCTGGTATCGTTGACGAAATATTCAGTAAGGTGACGGGAAAAAAAAAAAAAAAACTTTGACAATCCCTATATGACCGCTTTCGCTAGCGGCGGTCATAATTATAGGTATAACCATATGTATGTGTATACAGTACACACACACACTAACACAGACATGTGATCCTGGACCACAAAACCAGTCACATGGGTACATTTTTTGAAACTGAGATTTATACATATTCTGAAAGCTGAATAAATAAGCTTTCCATTGATGTATGTTTGTTATGATAGGACAATATTTGGCCGAGATACAACTATTGTAAATCTGGAATCTGAGGGTGCAAAAAAATCGAAACATTGAGAAAATCTCCTTTAAAGTTGTTCAGTTATGTTGGCGATTGTGCAGCATTCACTCACAAAAATACATGTTTTATATATTTACAGTAGGAAATTTACTAAATATCTTCATGGAACATGATCTTTACTGAATATCCCAATGATTTTTGGCATAAAAGAAAAATCTATAATTTTGACCCATATAATGTATTGTTGGCTATTGCCACAGATATACCCGTGCGCTTGAGACTGGGTTTGTGATCCAGGGTCACAAAATATATATAATTATATATACATACATATAAAGTACAGTATGTTAACTTTTATGTTAGATGTGATTAATCGTGATTCACACACACACTATATATATATACTGTGTGTATACACAACGAGACTGAACTCGTTGTGGTTTCGCTGGTCACTCGCAGTGAAACTCGTTAAGCTGTTGATCTTTATTATTCCTCTCTTCCGTGATATCATTTTTCCTGCATTCTGGACATTAGACATTCTGAGTTTTCCCTCTTTTCTTGTGCTGATTCCCTCTGTTTTCTTAAGCAGTGTTGGGTGAGTTAACTAGCCCGTCCAGTCCTGCTTACTGGTCCTGTTTCTGGTTCTGCATCAAACACCAGAGCGAGAGCTGAGAGTTCACCGGCGGCGTTTGAGCGTTGTGTCAGAACTGTATATTCACTGATTTTCTTCCGATCACAGATGAGTGCATGTGCACAGCTGACGTGACAACATGAATTTTTACTTTGGCCCTAATTAGCGAGCAGTTACACCGCTAATATTGAACGCACACACACACACACAAGTGCAGTGCATTATGGGTCTGCAGTCCGACTCTAATCCCAGCTTTGCTCCTCAAACATGAATGTTATTAATTATGAATGGTCAGCAGGGATCAGAAAAGGTTGTGTTCTCTGTGTTCTCACTGCATGCGTGGGTGCAGGAGTGTGTGTGTGTGTGTGTGTGTGTGTGTGTGTTGTCGCTGCTTTGATCAAACGCGGAGTGATTCCTCTGTGCCTGAAATAGCTGTCTCAGTTCCTGAGGGGTTTCTTTGCCTTCTTCACCGTGTGTAATCAGCTGAACTCATAACAGTGGGACTCCACTTCCCAGCATGCACCACAGCTTGAAAAATCATGCAAATTACTGCATTATTTCCACTATTGCTGCTGTGTTTGTTGCCCTTTTCAAATATCCACACATCTAAACAAGAACAAGAGGCATTTACTTGTTTTTAAGGTCTTTAATAATGTTTGTGTTGTGTGTTGGTGTGTGTTGTGTTGTATTGTGTTGTGTTGTGTTGTGTTGTGTTTATGAAGACCTGAGTGAACACACGTGTGTCAGACTCTCATCATCATCATCTTCATCATCATCATCGAGAGAGAGCTGGCAGATCTATAGCCCATACATTTCACACACACACACACACACACACACACACACACACACACACACACACACACACACACACACACACACACACACACACACACACACACACACACACACACACACACTCTCTTCCGCTGCTTCACTCTTTTACTGTTAGTTGGATTTCAAGCCGTATTCCAGTGTGTGTGTTTGTAAGTGTGTTTGCTGGCGATGGGAAGCGCTTACGTCTGAGGAGTGTGTGTTGATGCACGTCTCTGTCCTGCAGTGTTTGTATTGTGAGGATTAGCAGCATTTTCTACTTTAAATGTTAATGTTTATAGTATGCATTTAAAAACTCACAACTTACTTTTACGCAGACCTCACACACAGATGTGCGCCGGGACAAGTACATCATTCAGGCGTGTTTGGCACACTACTGACAACTCTGTCTGAATACGGACACACTTTTGTACATGCATACTTTTTTATTGTAAATATTTTCTTCTATTTTGTCTTTACTTTTAAATATAAAAATAAATGTATATAATAATAATAATAATAAATTGGTCAATATGGACTATATATATATATATATATATATATATATACATATATCTAATATTAATTTTGATTTAGTATATACATATATATATATATTTATATAATATAAATTAAAATACAATACATTAATATAGCATGTATACTGTATACAGTATATATGTGTGTGTGTGAATATATTAGTATTACAGTATTATATTTTACAGTTTTTTACAATCACTTTGCTACTATTTTCAGAACCTTGATGTCATTTTTCACAACTCTAGACACAAAACTCACAACCAATGATCAAAATGCACATTTTTCAAAACTCTAACCCTTTTCTCAATTGCTTGGATACAATACACATAAACCTTAGATCATTTGTTCATTCAACAAAAATCACCTGTTCAATATGACACAACTTAACATTAAAGTACTACTATTTCAAAACGCAATTCACACATTACATTTCAAATGAGTGTCTATTCATTTCCTTACATTGATCTAACTATCAATTGATACAACTGCTCAAAATGATAAGAAACTATTGCATTACTCTTAATGCATAGTTGTATGGAAACAGACAAACAATCTTCCATGTTTACAGTAAATCATGAAAGTTTCAAGATAACGATCCATGGATATTGTAGTCTAATTGTATTGTAGTCTAATCCACTGTGTCTGTAGTATTCTCTCTACTACTGCAGTACTTTTACAGAGATGTGTTTACTGTACATGTAGTGCCATAATGAAACCTGTATCACCTATTTTGTTCTACAATATTTAATGATTGTACGAACAATGACACAGTGAAACTATCAGTTGCTTGTGTGTGTTTGATCTATAGTTATGTCTCAACGGTATTTCACAGTAAATTAGTTTTTTGAACCAATGATTGTGCAAGTGCAAGATTTCCTTAAAGATGTGAACGCACAATGCAATGTTTTGAACATTAGACAGCCTGTGTTACACGTGATAACCGTTTTGAGTTTTGTGTCTAGAGTTTTGAAAAATGACATCAAGGTTCTGAAAATAGTAGCAAAGTGATTGTAAAAAACTGTAGTGAATATATTTTAGGAGAGGGAGAGAACGTGAAAAAATGTTCTACACTCTAAGAAATATACTTAGTCAGAAATGCGAGAGAATTGTGTGGTACAAAGACAATTACACTTTTAATTCTTTATTCCATAGCAGAACAATTCCATAATATTTCTTATAATAATTTCGGTACAAGCGTTGAAGCCGAATCTGTGTGTGTGTGTGTGTGAGTGCGTGAGTGTGAGTGTGTGTGTGTGTGTGTGTGTGTGTGTGTGTGTGAGCGTGAGTGCGTGAGTGTGAGTGTGTGTGTGTGTGTGTGTGTGTGTGTGTGTGTGTGCGTGAGCGTGAGCGTGAGTGTGTGTGTGTGTGTGTGTGTGTGTGTGTGTGTGTGTGTGTGTGTGTGTGTGTGTGTGTGTGTGTGTCAGAAGGAAGTCCCTGCAGGAATATGATTTAATGATGTTCTTGTGAAGGTGTTCTGCGTCGGACTCATATTAATATGCACTGACTCCTGCATGCGACTGAAATGATCAGGATGTCTCGTCATGGATCATAAAATCCCCCAAGGTGCCTTTCACTCGTCTGACACTGAGCGCACACCCGTCCCTATATTATAAATCACAGCGTTTCCATAATGAAAAATGTCTGTATTGCATCGCTGAAGACAGAACTGCATTAAAATCCGGCCGTGTTTAAAGGTTACACGCGAGAGACGGCCTGGTTCTCATGTCTGTATGTTTCCATTAAAATATGAACTCTGTGTTTCACCGTTTATCACTGAGAAGCTTCAAACAGTGTGTGTTGTGTAAAGCTGGAGCTCTTCGCGTGTCAGACAAAAATTACTGATTGTTTTTTTTTTTGTGTGTCAATGAAATTAATGTACTATATTTTAATTTGATAATGTTTTTTTATTTATTATTTTGTATTTTTAGGGGATTTTTTTAGACTAAATTATATTTACGCTGTAATTATAATCCATTTATTCACTTTTTGAGCATAGACCTGAAAGTAAATGTCCAACTTAAACTGTGGTAAATCTTGAACGCTTTAGAGCGACAGACTGAAGGTTGATCTCTGTTCAAAGACGACACTCGGCAGATTATTGCTGAAGTGAATAAAGTTGTAAAAAGTTAACTTAAAAAAAGTTACAGAATTTTACGTTTATTGTTATGAAAAATGCACAAAAATAATATTTTAAATTTTTATATGAAATATTTATTTTAAAATCATGTTTTACTCTAAAACTGCAATAAAATCAAAGCCATAAATCTAAACAAGTTGTGTTCCAAATTAAACGTTGATATCTCCATAAATGATCTTTCAGTGAGAGTGTGTTCGGCTGCAGTACCAAACGCTTCCACTAGAGGAAACTCGTCTCCATTCATTTCCAATGCGCTCATCTTAGACCGCGAGGAGCACAAGTGGGACTGTTTTTACAGGACCATTTAAACCTGTTCGAATCATGTCCATGATTTATTTGTGTGTTCACACAGCAAGTGCCAAAACCTTTACCAAGTACCAAAAAACAAACCAAAAAAACACGTAAAATGTTTTGGTAAAAAATTACCAGCGAGTGTGTGTGTGTGTGGAGCAAGTCTGTGGAGCGAGTGTGTGTGTGGAGCGAGTCTGTGGAGCGCGTGTGTGTGTGTGTGTGTGTGCGTGTGTGTGTGTGTGTGTGTGTGTGTGTGTGTGTGTGTTTGCTGGCTCTGTTTACCTCTCTCTCACACCAGTATGCTGAACATGAACTTTAACCCTGTTTGTGATGCGCTGAATGTTCTGATCCAGTCTGACCTCTGACCTGTTACGCTGAATCATAATCATAATCATACACTGTTGGCTCGTTGGCCAGAGGAGAACTGAGACTGAGTCTGGTTTCTCCATTCTGTCACTGATGGAGTGATGGAGATGCTCTGGATGACAGTGAATGAGAGTTATGAAGGCCTTCAGACAGTAAATGAAGTGCCAGCTGGCCAGAGACTTCACTGGGACTAAATATATGCTTTGAATAATTAAAATTTATGCAACTGGCAGTTGCCTTTATTGGAAGGGACTTACATTGCATTCATTCAATCATTCTTTTTATTTATTTATTTATTTTTATTTATTTATTTATTTAGTCACTTGTTCAGTTTTATTCATTCATTAATTATTTCATTAATTCTTAGTTATTTTTTTCATTATTTTTATTTATTTATTTTTATTTTTATTTAGTCATTTGTTCAGTTTTATTCATTCATTCATTCTTATTTATTTTCCTTCATTCATTATTAGTTATTTTCATCCATTCATTCTTATTTATGTATTATTTTTGATTTATTTGCTATTTACTTATTTATTTTTATTTATTAATTTAGTCATTTACTAATTTTCATTTACTTATTTGATCATTTATTGTATTATTTATTATTCATTCATTCTTATTTTTATTCATTGTTATTTATTTTAGTAATTTATTCGTTTTTATTTATTTATTCATTTGTTCATTCATTCATTTTATTTATTTATTTAGTCGTTTAATTACTATTAATTAATTACTTTTTTATTAATTCATTCTTATTTATTTAGTCATTATTATTATAAATTTTTTTTATATTAATTTATTTTTCCCCCCGTTTTGTTCTACTTCCATATTTCACATTTTGTGTTTAGTTCTTCTGGCAAGATCAGCTATAAGCAGGGTTTTGGTTCACCAGTTGCTTCTCCATATTCTCCATTGTATTAAAACCTTCCTCATTTAATCCCAAATGAGGATTAATTGTATATTTCCAGCAGATAACCTTGCAGTGCTCCCCCTTGTGAGGCCATTAGTCTGTTCTCCTTCAGCCATTACCAAGCGAGTTAATTTGTGTGTGTGGGGCGATGGGTTTATGTGATTAAATTATGGCTGTCGTGTGTGTGATCCGAGAGGGTTTGCGGGCGAATGGCGAGTCCTTGTGTGTAAAAGAGCTCATTGAAAAACACACCAGAGCACTGCTGGCATCTGCAAACAAAGAGTCCCTCAGATACACTTGATCATCAGCAACTTCCATAAACACGCTTGTGCAAGAAATGCAAGAAATGTGACACTCTGCACTTTTATGCGATGGAAATATGTTAAAGCTTCTTCATGGAACCATCGATGCTAATAAAGAAGAGTGATTAATCGAAACCACATTTTAAAGCAGTAGTTCACTTCAGAATGAACATTTCCTGATAATGTACTCTTTCAAGATGTTCATGTCTTTCTTTCTTCAGTTGAAAAAAAATGAAGGTTTTTGAGGAAAACACTCCAGGATGTTCCTCCATATAGTGACTTCAATGGGGTCCAACGGGTCGAAGGTCCAGATGTGAGTTTCAGTGCAGCTTCAAAGTCTCGACACCATCCAGCCGAGGAATAAGAGTCTTATCTAGACAAACCAGCGGACATTTTTGAACAAAAATAAACATTTATATACTTTGTAACCACAAATGCTCATCTTTGTAACTACAAATGCTTGTCTGTGATGCGCCACACATTATGTAATCAAGTTGAAAGGTCAAGTGTGACAGAGGCAGAAAAACAGACCCAGTGTGTACAAAGAGAACAAAGAGTGTTTTTGCAGCATCATTCTGTGTTTGTGCAGCATCAGTGTGAGTGTTTGTGCAGTATCAGTGTGAGTGTGTTTGTGCAGCATCAGTGTGAGTGTGTTTGTGCAGCATCAGTGTAAGTGTGTTTGTGCAGCATCAGTGTGTGTGTGTGCAGCATCAGTGCGAGTGTGTTCGTGCAGCATCAGTTTGAGTGTGTTTGTGCAGCAATAGTGTGTGTTTGTGCAGCATTAATGTGTGCTTGTGCAGAATCAGTGTGAGTGTGTTTGTGCAGCAATAGTGTGAGTGTTTGTGCAGCATTAATGTGTGCTTGTGCAGAATCAGTGTGAGTGTGTTCGTGCAGCATCAGCTTGAGTGTGTTTGTGCAGCAATAGTGTGAGTATTTGTGCAGCATTAGTGTGTGCTTGTGCAGAATCAGTGAGAGTGTGTTTGTGCAGCATCAGTGTGAGTGTTTGTGCAGCATCATTGTGAGTGTGTTCATTCCGCATCAGTGTAAGTGTGTTTGTGCAGCATTAGTGTGTGTTTGTGCAGCATCAGTGTGAGTGTGTTCGTTCAGCATCAGTGTGAGTGTGTTTGTGCAGCATCAGTGTGAGTGTGTTTGTGCAGCATCAGTGTGTGTGTGTTCGTGCAGCATCAGTGTGAGTGTGTTTGTGCAGCATCAGTGTGAGTGTGTTCGTGCAGCATCATTTTGAGTGTGTTTGTGCAGCAATAGTGTGAGTGTTTGTGCAGCATTAGTGTGTGCTTGTGCAGAATCAGTGTGAGTGTGTTTGTGCAGCATCAGTGTGAGTGTGTTTGTGCAGCATCAGTGTGAGTGTGTTTGTGCAGCATCAGTGTGAGTGTGTTCGTGCAGCATCATTTTGAGTGTGTTTGTGCAGCAATAGTGTGAGTGTTTGTGCAGCATTAGTGTGTGCTTGTGCAGAATCAGTGTGAGTGTGTTTGTGCAGCATCAGTGTGAGTGTGTTTGTGCAGCATCAGTGTGAGTGTTTGTGCAGCATCAGTGTGAGTGTGTTTGTGCAGCATCAGTGTGTGTGTTTGTGCAGCATCAGTGTGAGTGTGTTTGTGCAGCATCAGTGTGAGTGTTTGTGCAGCATCAGTGTGAGTGTGTTTGTGCAGCATCAGAATGTGTGTTCGTTCAGCATCAGTGTGAGTGTGTTTGTGCAGCATCAGTGTGAGTGTGTTTGTGCAGCATTAGTATGTGTGTTTGTGCAGCATTAGTGTGTGTGTGTTTGAGCAGCATCAGTGTGAGTGTGTTCGTTCAGCATCAGTGTGAGTGTGTTTGTGCAGCATCAGTGTGAGTGTGTTTGTGCAGCATTAGTATGTGTGTTTGTGCAGCATTAGTGTGTGTGTGTTTGAGCAGCATCAGTGTGAGTGTGTTTGTGCAGCATTAGTGAGTGTGTTTGTGCAGCATTGGTATGTGTGTTTGTGCAGCATCAGTGTGAGTGTGTTTGTGCAGCATTAGTGTGTGTGTGTTTGAGCAGCATCAGTGTGAGTGTGTTTGTGCAGCATTAGTGAGTGTGTTTGTGCAGCATTGGTATGTGTGTTTGTGCAGCATCAGTCTGAGTGTGTTTTTGCAGCATTAGTGTGTGTGTGTTTGAGCAGCATCAGTCTGAGTGTGTTTGTGCAGCATTAATATGTGTGTTTGTGCAGCATCAGTCTGAGTGTGTTTGTGCAGCATCAGTCTGAGTGTGTTTGTGCAGCATCAGTGTGTGTGTGTGTGTGTTTGTGCAGCATCAGTCTGAGTGTGTTTGTGCAGCATCAGTCTGAGTGTGTTTGTGCAGCATCAGACTGAGTGTGTTTGTGCAGCATCAGTCTGAGTGTGTTTGTGCAGCATCAGTCTGAGTGTGTTTGTGCAGCATCAGTGTGAGTGTGTTTGTGCAGCATCAGTTAAACAGTCAAGTGTGAGTGCTGAGATTCATGTGGTAATTCACCATGAATGTTGTTTGCAACCCGTGCGGTTTAGACCCTCACAGACGCATGAAAGAAACTCTAATTAGAGCGGCTCTGAAGTGTTTGCTCCGCATTTAACCTTCATTCATTCACAACATTCCCAGCGTTCGGCATCACAAAGCCTCACGCTGAATCCCGGCTGGCATGAATAATTGCTGGATCCTCAAATGAACGACACGTCAGGTCCGGAGACTCTGCGTTGTTAATGTTGTCTCTGGGAATCGTTTGCTCGTGTCAGTGCTGATCAAGCTCACAATTAAAGCCTTGTTAAGAGGAGTGAGGCATCAGAAAGGTGCAGCCATCTCTGTTCTTCTGCTAGTCTCACTGATAAAGTACAAAAAAAAAATTACATTTCAACTCTATTAACTCTGTATAACTCAAGTCAAGTCAAGTCAAGTCAACTTTATTTATATAGCGCTTTTCACAATACAGATTGTATCAAAGCAGCTTCACAGTATTAAATAAAATAGTACATCAGTGTATGTTTCTGGTGTAAAACATCCACGTTTGGTAATGCAGATCAATAGCACTGTTGAATCGATTAATCAAATTAAGTATCCCCAACTGAGCAAGCCAAAGGCAACAGTGGCAAGGAACCGAAAAACTCCATCAGGTGACCTAATGGAGAAAAAAAAACCTTGGGAGAACCCAGGCTCAGTCGGGGGCCAGTTCTCCTCTGGCGTTTATGAAGTAGAGACCGGATTTAACTGTAAGATTAAAATATTATATGAATGCCTGGCTGAAGAGATGCGTCTTTAATCTAGTTTTAAACTGGGAGAGCGAATCTTAGCAACGAACAGTATCAGGAAGGCTATTCCAGAGTTTTGGTGCTAAATGTGAAAATGCTCTCCCTCCTTTGGTGGATCTGGATATCCTAGGTATGACCAGAAGCCTCGAATTTAGTGATCTTAAAGAGCGCGATGGATTATAGGGCGATAGAAGATCCGTTAAATAGACTGGAGCTAAGCCGTTTAGGGCTTTATAAGTCAGTAGCAATACCTTGTAATTAATACGGGACTTTATAGGTAACCAATGTAGTGATGATAAAATTGGTGTTATATGGTCAAACTTTCTTGATCTAGTAAGAACTCTAGCGGCGGCATTTTGGACTAACTGTAGCTTGTTTATTGAGGATGCAGGACAACCAGCTAATAAAGCATTACAGTAATCTAGTCTCGAGGTCATGAATGCATGAACTAGCTTTTCTGCATCAGAAACAGATAGCATGTTACGTAATTTAGCAATATTTCTAAGGTGAAAAAAGGCTGTTTTTGTAACATATGAAATATGATTTTCAAAAGACAAGTTACAATCTAATATAACACCCAGGTCTTTTACTGTAGAGGATAAAGTAACAGGACACCCTACTATGTTAAAGTTGTATTGAAGGAGGTATAACTCTAACTATTACCTTTTTTTAACACTGGCAAATAGTGGATGGGTAAAGATATACTGTGTTTTTGAAAACTTTAATTGATTTTATAAAAAAAATACAGTAAAAAGAGTGAAATATTATTCTAATGTAAATCATCTGTTGTCTATGTGAATATACAGTAAAGTGTAATTTATTCCTGTGATCAAAGCTGAATGTTCAGCATCATTACTCCAGTCTTCAGTGTCACATGATCCTTCAGAAATCACTCTAATATGATGAGTTGATGCTCAAGAAACATTTATGATTATTATCAGTGTTGAAAACAGTTCTATTTTTCTGGGAACATTTTATTTTTCAGGATTCTTTGATGAATAGAAAGTCCAAAAGAACAGCATTTATCTGAAATAGAACCTTTTGTCATTATTAATGTCTTATACTGTCATTTTTTATCAATTTAATGTGGCCTTGATGAATAAAAGTGTTCATTTTACTCACTCCAAACTTTTGAATGGTAGTATATGACGGTTTCCTCAAAAATATGACTGTTTTCAACATTAATAATCATAAATGTTTCTTGAGCATCAAATCATCATATGATTATTAATGTTGAAAACAGTCATATTTTTGAGGAAACCGTCATATACTACCATTCAAAAGTTTGGAGTGAGTAAAATGAACACTTTTATTCATCAAGGCCACATTAAATTGATAAAAAATGACAGTATAAGACATTAATAATGACAAAAGGTTCTATTTCAGATAAATGCTGTTCTTTTGGACTTTCTATTCATCAAAGAATCCTGAAAAATAAAATGTTCCCAGAAAAATAGAACTGTTTTCAACACTGATAATAATCATAAATGTTTCTTGAGCATCAACTCATCATATTAGAGTGATTTCTGAAGGATCATGTGACACTGAAGACTGGAGTAATGATGCTGAACATTCAGCTTTGATCACAGGAATAAATTACACTTTACTGTATATTCACATAGACAACAGATGATTTACATTAGAATAATATTTCACTGTTTTTACTGAATTTTTTTATCAAATAAATGCAGCTTTGGTGATTAGAGACTACGATGACTTAGGAATTGTGTAGTGATTTCATGTAAAAAGAAAAAAGAAAACCAGTTTAAAGCAGAGGAAGGGCTCTCAGGGAACGTTCCTCCAGTTCCTCTACAGAAGAGTAATGTGACGCTGGGCTGGATGAGGGATCACAGCGTCTCTCTGGTTCTTGCTGCCGTTTTGTAGTGGATTTAGTCTCGGGTTCGAAGCATTAGCGCTTCTCTCACACCGACAGGCCCATAGATGCCCTTGACTTTCATTATGAAACGGTGTGTATCGTCATAAATCATACGTGTGCAGTCGGGCTTTGATATATTGACCTGCTCCGTGTGATCAGAGCCGAATTATCCTCCAGAATCCCATTCGCTCGGACACTGAATCATCCTGTCGTCAGGATCGCAGTGAATCTGCTCTCCAACAAACAAACGCCTCAGAAACGTGCAAAAAGATCCCGACAGCAAATCAAGAAAATCATCTTTTCCAGTGAACATGTAATGCTGTTCGACTGCAGGTTTATATGCTCACTGTGGAAAAGATTATTTTCTTGATTTACTGTCGGGATCTTTTTGCGTTCCTGTAATGCAAATCCCATAATATTGTTGTTTACACAGGAAATTCTAAGCTTAACCCTTACAATTAACTTAAATATAAAGTTCATTTAATAGCGCTGGACAACGACTTATCGCGATTAATCGCATCCAAAATAAAAGTTTGTGTTTACATAACATATGTGTGTGTGTAAAAATAAATGATTTTGTATATATAAATACACACACATGCATGTATATATTATTTATACTTACTTTATATTTTAAACATAAATATTTTATTTATCAATAAAAAAAATCTTAAATAAATGCATGTGTGTGTATTTATACATACAAAATAATTATACACACAGCACACACACATATATTATGTAAACACAAACTTTTATTGTGGATGTGATTAACCAGCACTAATATAGATACTCTCAAAACTCTCAATTTTGCGTCTTATGTCAATTCCTGTTGCTTTAGATATTTTTAGATATTTTTTATCTCCGACGTGTTGCTAAAGATACATTGTTGCATTCAAATTAAAATATTACAGTTTTGTTGGAAAACTGTTGTATTTTTTTTTTCTGATTTTAGTAACAGTTTTCAATAAGGTTTCATTAGTTTACATGAACTAACAATGAAAAATACTTCTAAAGCATTTATTAATCTTAGTTATGTTAAATTCAACATTTACTGATACAATCATTATCAAATCAAAAGTCTTTTCTGTTAATATTATTTAATGGACCTGAGCTGACGTGAACTAACAATGAATAGTTGCATTTTTATTAAAGAGGCTATGTGCAGCTTTTGAAATTTAAACTCGCGACTGACACCTGTGGCCAAAAAACGGAACTGCTCTTCCTTTCTGCTCGCTCTCGTACGCGCACACAAGTCATCCGCTGCAAAGAGGTCAACATTATGTTTACAGAGGTCAGAACAGTCAAATACATATATTGTTTGAGAAACTCAGTTTGTTTGCTGACTACGGTGGTGGCAGAGTGATCTAAAAGGTTTAACATGAAGGCGCTTGACGTCACATCCGCAGACAGCGCGCGAAAAATCCGACCCGACAGAAAATAGGAAAAATAGGATACAGGCTTATAGGTGCACCCACTGTGAGCGGACAAGGTGTCAGTATGCTCATCAGGAGATGTTTGAGTCATAAATGGTAAAAAAAAAGGCTCTTGTTACGTTTATTTTTGGGAAAAAGTTGCATATAGCCTCTTTAACATAACATTAACAAAGATGAATAAATACTGCAACAAATACGTTGCTTATTGTCGGTTAATGTTAGGATTAACTAACAGACCATACAATATTTGTATCCCTAAACATGTCATTTTTGTATCATTCACTCCAATTAGCTGCAGAAACGCCTCCACTGTCGTCTTGAGTTTCTTCCGGGAACGAACACGTCACAATATTCCTCATTATAATAATTAATGCGCAGAATAAAGGGGCGGGGCCTGGTTGAGTTAGTTAGTAGTGTGTTAAACTGGTGGTTATGGTAAGGGACGGGACATTTCCCAAACACACTCGAAGCGCTCGAACAATCACAACACACTGATCCAGCCGACCAATCAGAGCACAGTGTGCTTTTCAGAAGGAGGGGCTTCATAGAGACAGGAAGTAAACAGAGCGTTACTGACAGACTGGGAAGAGAGGAGCCGCAACAATGGAGAATATGAGGAGAATAATCAACATTCAAGCAGGAAAACCCGTTCTAGTAGAGACTAATCTATATATATATATATGCCTCGCAGGAGTGGACTAGATTTTCTTTGCAAGAAATCATTTTGAATGTTTCTGTTTTGTTAAAGCGCTCCAGCAATCATAGTTTGACCCACATGTGAAGCGCTTCGGTTTTACAGCCGTGGAAATTGTGGTCGCCTCATTCATGCTAAATTACTTTCCCTTCCACAGGTCAAAGGTCACGAGAGCTCAATCACACAAGCGCTCGGCGTTACAGAACAACCACGTCATGTTTGCCCGTTTTCCCTGTTTCTGTCCTTCTTTGTCTCTGTCGGTCGTTCGTCCTCAATTTCATGCTCTCGTGATCCGCTCATTGTTTGACACACTTCTCGTCAGCTCGGTTATGGAGAACGATCTGTTTCAATCTGCAGATTTACTCTCACTAGTGTTTCATGGAAATAGGGAGAGCAATTCTATTTCCCTAAATTCTAAGAATGTTCTGCTAACATTCCCGTGAAGTTATGAAAACATTATTTCTGGAAATGTTCTTGGTTATACGAACATCCATTTTATAATTCTGTTCCCTTTTTATAATTGTATTGTTCTTCAGACATTATGAATTACTTATGAATTATGAATTACATTACGATTGCTTTTGAATGTTCTCTGAATGTTCTGAAACAAGTAACATTTAAAAAATATTACACAAACTAAAACGTTTCAGGGAAAGTTCCATGAATGATTATAAATCACATAAAATTTGAAAGCTTTTGGTTATGTGAACATTAAAGAAACGTTCCATTGTATCATTCTTCAAAAATTATGGGGACGTTACATTTGAATGTTCTGAAACAAGTAGAAACATTTTAAAAAAACTAAAATGTTTCAGTCCCACGATGTATAAATAACGTTTGAAAACATTATTAAAGACCAGATAACTTTGAACGAACATTTTAATAATGTTACTGCATGTTCAGAACTTTTTCAAAAAAAAAAAAAAAAAAAAAAAAACTTTTACTATTTTGACTATTTTCTCTCTTCCAAACATAAACTTTCTGTTTCATAATCTTCCATCCTGGACTGAGTTCACGAGCACAGACTAAATCTGCCTGGAGAAAAGACTAGCGTTTTAAGTTTCGTTTGCTTTCCAAGCGGGTTTGTTGATTATCGGTCTTCTGTTTATCTTTCACTGCGAGCGGAAAGCTGTTCTGAATTAATTACACGCTTAATTGGCCGGCGTACAGCTATTCTGCTTTAACATATCACTAATGTGAAACATATTTCTGTAGGGACGATGTGTCCTCACTAGAGCCTTCTCAATTACACAGGAACATTTACACCTGATGATGATGTATCATTGTATTGGATTATTGTAGAAAATACCATCTGTGAACAACAAACGTTTATGATTCTCACACGTTTTGTTCATCATGATAATCTTCACAAATCAAGCCGAAGTACAAAGCTAAATGAAGGCGGTAAATGTCATGACTTCAACATTACGATCATTACGCTTCATCAACTCTTTCAGTCTTTGTTTAACATCACTAGAATAGTTATACACACAACGAGCCTCATTTAGACACTCATCAGGCGCTGAACCGAAACCCACTGACTTCAGGATGATGGAACCGGAAGAGCTGAAATACTCATTTCTGGATTTTGGCCTACAGAAATACTTCATACACTGTATAGCACTCTATATGAGTCAAATTACTGCTGTTAAAATCATGTTTCTCGTCTGCCTGTCATTGTATTGTTGTGTCTCGCCATCATTTGACTTGAAAACTTTGTTTTTTTTAGTTTGCAAAAATCACAAAAATATTTGTATGAATTTTTTTTATCACAAATTTTTTTTTGCAAAAATCACAAAAATATTTTAATGAGCAACATTTTTTGAAAAATTACACAAAAAATAGTTCACAAAAACAAACAATTTTATGAGCCAAAACATCACAAAAATACTTATGCAATAATATTTTAATGATCAACTTTTTTGTAAAAATGACAAAAACAGTTTACATAAATCACAATAATTATTGACAAAAATAAAAATATATTGAAAAATCACAAAAATAGTTTGTGAAAAGCAAAAAAATTATAATTATGAGCAACATTTTTGGAAAAATCACTATTTTTTTTTTTTTTTTTTGCAAAAATAAAAATATTTGAATGAGCAAGCTTTTGAAAAATCACAATAATAGTTTATAAAAAAATATATATTTTAATGAGCAACAGTTTTTGAAAAATAGCAAAAATTGTTTGCATAAATGACAAAAAAATTGTTCGTAAAAATCAGAAAAAACTTTTTATAAGCAATTTTTTATCATAAAAAACTGCATAAATCACAAAAATATGCAAAAATACAAATATTATAAGTTACAAAATACAAATATTTTAGTGAGCAATGTCTTGGGAAAAGGTTTCTCATTAAAATATTTTATTGATTTTTGCAAACTCAAGTCAGGTGTGGGATTAATATTTTGGAGGTTTATATTGTATTTTCATCCAACGCACCCGCGATTGATTCGGGTGTGTAAGGCACTTTACACTTGTTGTTAATCGGAAATTGCCAACAGTGTGATAGTCTTTTAATTCATCAGTTGTAACTGAAGACAGATGTGGAGCTGGTCTAAATATCACACACAGATGTTTAATGCAAGTCTAAAAACCCAAAGCGCTCAGAAGTTTAAATGAACTAAGAGTGTTGCGAGATGTTTCATTTGCAGACGGAGTCCTGCAGTCTTTATGGTTCTCTAATGTTCTCGCAGACTCTAGTGTGATTGTCTCAGAGCAATTACCTGTGTTTGTGAGGATTTGATTATTTCTCCGTAGATATAATTATGCAGTCCCACCTCGGCCGTTCTGTTGCCGGTGTGTGGCGTTTTCTCTATCCTGTTTTCTGTGTTTACAACACACAATAGTGGAACACAACAAACGTGCCTAAATGACACTGTTAATCCCGTTACTGTCTCTTTAATCAGGACTTCCTGTGAACTGTTGCGTTTGATCACCATTACACTCGGTCATAATTGAACTCTTGTCAGGATTGAACTCTTGTCACTTGATTAATTGTGACTTTTCGGGCTTTAATCGAGTGAGGATGAAGGAGGAGAGCTGATATTGTTCTCCGGGGGCCAGAGAGGATGATGGGATTGCGTCAGGTCTCGGCACTATTGCAAAAATTGTTTTTTAAGTTGATATTGTATATGCATTTCCATTTTTTTGGATCTGCACTCTTAAAAATAAAGATTCCAAAACGTTTAGTTTTTTTCGCAGTGATGCCATAGAAGAACCAGTTTTGGTTCCCCAAAGAAACTTTTTCAGAGAGGAGTTCTAAAAAAGAACCTTTGTTTTCTTAGTGAGAAGATCTTTTTAATAATCTAAAGAACCTTTTTCCTCTTTAAAGAACCTTTTGTGGTTCCATGGACTTTGAGGGTTCTTCATGGAACCATTGATGCCAATAATGAATCTTTTGTGGTTTCATGGATGTTAAAGGTTATTCGTGGAACCATCAAAGCCAATAAATAACCTTTTGTGGTTCCATGGATGTTAAAGGTTCTTTTTGGAACCATCGATAACAATAAAGAATCTTTTGTGGGTCCATTGACATTGAGGGTTCTTCATGGAACCAATGATGCCAATAATGAACCCCAATGCCAATAAAGAAACTTTTGTGGTTCCATGGACGTTAAAGCTTCTTCATGGAACCATTAATGTCAATAAAGAACCTTTTGTGGTTCCATGGAAGTTGAGGGTACTTTATGGAACCATTGATGCAAATAATGAACCCCAATGCCAATAAAGAACCGATTGTGGTTCCATGGACGTTAAAGGTTCTTCATGGAACCATTAATGTCAATATAGAACCTTTTGTGGTTCCATGGACATTAAAGGTTCTTCATTGAACAATCAATGCCAAAAAAGAACCTTCATGGAACCATCAATGTCAATAAAGAACCTTTTGTGGTTCCATGGACATTAAAGGTTCTTCATGGAACCATTAATGTCAATAAAGAACCTTTTGTGGTTCCATGGACATTAAAGGTTCTTCATTGAACAATCAATGCCAAAAAAGAACCTTCATGGAACCATCAATGTCAATAAAGAACCTTTTGTGGTTCCATGGACATTAAAGGTTCTTCATGGAACAATTAATGTCAATAAAGAACCTTTTGTGGTTCCATGGACATTAAAGGTTCTTCACTGAACAATCAATGCCAAAAAATAACCTTCATGGAACCATCAATGTCAATAAAGAACCTTTTGTGGTTCCATGGACATTAAAGGTTCTTCATGGAACCATTAATGTCAATAAAGAACCTTTTGTGGTTCCATGGACATTAAAGGTTCTTCACTGAACAATCAATGCCAAAAAAGAACCTTCATGGAACCATCAATGTCAATAAAGAACCTTTTGTGGTTCCATGGACGTTGAGGGTTCTTCATGGAACCATTAATGTCAATAAAGAACCTTTTGTGGTTCCATGGACATTAAAGGTTCTTCATGGAACAATTAATGTCAATAAAGAACCTTTTGTGGTTCCATGGACATTAAAGGTTCTTCACTGAACAATCAATGCCAAAAAATAACCTTCATGGAACCATCAATGTCAATAAAGAACCTTTTGTGGTTCCATGGACATTAAAGGTTCTTCATGGAACCATTAATGTCAATAAAGAACCTTTTGTGGTTCCATGGACATTAAAGTTTCTTCACTGAACAATCAATGCCAAAAAAGAACCTTCATGGAACCATCAATGTCAATAAAGAGCCTTTTGTGGTTCCATGGACGTTGAGGGTTCTTCATGGAACCATTAATGTCAATAAAGAACCTTTTGTGGTTCTATGGATCTTAAAGGTTATTTGTGGAACCATCAAAGCCAATAAATAACCTTTTGTGGTTCCATGGATGTTAAAGGTTCTGTGGGAACCATCTGTACCAATAAAGAACCTTTTGTGGTTCCATTGACATTAAAGGATCTTAATGAAACCATTAATGTCAATAAAGAACATATTGTGGTTCCATGGAAGTTGAGGGTTCTTCATGGAACCATCAATGCCAATAATTAACCTTTTTCGGTTTCATGGATGTTAAGGGTTCTTCATGGAACCATCGATGCAATGAAAAAACCTTATTTGTGCGATTGTTCTCTAAAATAGCTTGAAAGTGTGCAACTATTATTCAAACAGAATACAATTTATTCATATGCACTAAAATAACTAAAATAATATGTTTATTCATGATTTGAACTGAGTCATGGAAATGAATCGAACTCGTCACATGACAAACATGGATCATTAAAGTAATGTCTTTAAAAATCTTAATTAGCATATAAAAAGCTAATCAAAATGATTGAAATATTCAGTATGTGGTTTAATTTAATATTGCTAGCAAAATCATTGTAAATATATTGTGAATCAGCTTCATAAACCTTCAGGTCAACATGGATTCTGAGGTGTTAGAAAGCATCCGGCAGAAGATCTTTAGTCTCTGTCTCGTCAGCTCTTGTTTTCCACCTCATCATTTTTCATCATTTTTCATCATTTTTGGATTGTATTTTTCCGTTCTCCGTTTCTCTTTGTTTGTGTGATTTTCCGAGCTCATCCCTCTAGTTATCGTTCCTGTGATGTTTGACTGATGCTCTTGTGTCGTGATTCCTCAGAGCAAACTCTCGCGTCTTTGATTTACAGTCGTTTAAGATTCATTGTCCTGCCGTTTCACTGGCATGGAAACATCTTAAATCGCAGCGTTCCCTGTCCTGAGTGCATTCGTCATGATGGACTGAACACATTATTCAGGATGAACTGCTCTCTTAATTTCCGCCTGTGAGCGATGATGTCACGGCTCAGTGGTTTCTCCTTCATTGCTCAGCAGACTCGCTCATGTCTCATTAAAATATCTTTCATTTGTTGGGAGAAATAAATGAGCTATGATGATAGTTGCCATACAGTATGAGAATAGAGTTAAAAGATATAAATAATAGGAATGTGGATAACACAGATTATTTGATCATGGATGAATTTGATAATCAATGTTCATATTGACATATTGAGAATTTTGAGTGTAAATTATATATATATATATATAAAATTATTTTTATATATATATAATTTATATTATTATTTATTTATATCAATTTTGTTATTTATATAGCTCTTTTCAAAAAGTAACAAAATGAAACTAAAATAATATTAATATTAATATTAAATAAGTAAGCATGGATGAGAGATTATTATAATAATTATTATCATATTTATATTATATTCATTAATATTAATTTTGTAAAATTAGATATAATAATGTTAAAGAGTGCAATATTAAATATAAATAATTTATTTATAACAAATAATACAATAAAACTATAATAATAATAATAATAATAATAATAATAATCATCAATATGGCAGCATGGGTAATGTATTAATATTATATTTTAATTATATTAATTATTGTGAATTTATGTTCATTTTTAAATCATTAGGTTCATTTTTTGTTTCATTTAAAATTTTATGTAATTTTATATATAAATTTTAAAATTATATATATAGCCTATTATATAATTTTATTAAAATTATATATATAAAATTATATATATATATATATTATTATATATATTTTATATATAAAAAATATTTACATGAAATAGGTCAAAACGTATACACATACACAAAATAAATATATATAAAAAAAAAATAAAAAGTCTTCCTGGTACACAAATTGCTTCTTAAACAGTTAATAAACAGTTAAATTCTGCTGAAACTTGCAATATTGCAAAGAACCATTAAAGAACCTTTCAGAGTTGGCTAAAGCATAATTCCCCCCCACAGTTTTCTGAATATGAGTGTGTTCCCTGTGTCCTGCTCGTCCCGTAATGATCCTCGTCCTGCTGTACAGGGATTGTTTCCCTAAACGACAGGGATTGTGAATCTGCGGATCCGGATAAGAGCCGGATAAGAGCCGGATTGGCTAACGTTGGCCATAACTCTCCAGTGATGGTCTGAAATAAACCGTGTGTGTTTGAGTGACGCTCTTATCAACAAGCCCAGCGCTGAAGAACTGACGGGTGTAAGGACTTAATCTGAACCGCAGTGATCTATAACCTCAGAACGAGCCACAGCGGGCCGATCCGTGACAGCACACACACGCACGCACGCACGCACGCACACACACACACACACACACACACGCACACGCACACACTTCATTTACACTCGCAGGGAAACAAACCAGTGGCATTTTACTGTCCTCAGACGGTCATCCACTGAAGACACTTCAACACCAGAGTTTGATTTGACCTGATCGTTTAAATCGGCATGTTTGTGCTTTTTATTCAAATGAAGAAAATCACTAAATCTAAACACATGAAACATAACAGTCAATCATAACTTTATTTATCGGTTTAAAAGGCCTCCGCACAATCTAGTACAGCTTTCACCGTTAAAGTGAAATGTGAAAAGTGTTGCATTACATTTACTTTGCATCAGATTTATTTATTTATTTTTTGTGCCACACACACACTTCTGTTGAGCTCATGAATGCAGTGGCCAATCAGAGAAGTTACATTCAACAAGCAGTTTGGAGAATGGCTAGATGGGTAATTTTTTATTTATTTTATATTTTATATATTTCATTTCCTTTCATTTTTACATTTTATTTAATTTTGTTTTTATTTTCAAAAGGAGGAAATCACTATATCTGAACATGAAAAATAACACTGTTGATTACAGTCAATCATAACTTTATTGATCGGTTTAATGTGAATTGGTTAATGTTAGTTTTATCATGTTAGTTAGTAGATCTTGTTGAGATTTTTTTATGTTTTTGAGTCTCTTCTGCTCACCAAGGCTGCTTTTAATTGATCAGACTGTAAAAATTATGAAATACTATGGTAATGTAAATCATCTGTTCTCTATGTGAATATATAGTAAAGTGTAATTTATTCCTGTGATCAAAGCTGAATGTTCAGCATCATTACTCCAGTCTTCAGTGTCACATGATCCTTCAGAAATCACTCTAATATGAGGATTTGATGCTCGAGAAACATTTATGATTATTATCAGTGTTGAAAACAGTTGTGCTGACTCATATTTTTGTATATGTTGACCACAGATGAATATTCTTTATCAATAGGTCACAGCCTAATACGTGCTGAGAGATAAATTAATTTCAAAAACAAAAAATTCAATTACCAATAACCTTTTCCCATAACCGAAGGTCCGTGCAACAAAACAACATCAGT
>NC_138231.1:1561795-1564295 GCF_964197995.2 Scardinius erythrophthalmus | reverse complement strand
ATAACTGATAACAAGAACTAATAAGAAGTGTAATTATTAAAGAAAAAACAGTTTTATTCAGGGAATTCCTGAAATGTCAATTCATGATTTTTTTTACTGTAAATTATAAGATGGCTTGTTCTTTTTTACTTTCAAAAACGGCACATTTAACTTTATAATGCAAGGTTAGGTCTGTGATTGCTATATGTTGTGAACTTTAACCTGCTAACAATACGAGCAACAATAGTGAAGAGTGATTGTGTGTGTTCTCTCCACAGCGCCTCCTACTGTTCGTATCGTGCACTCGGGTCACGCGTGTAACGTGGAGGAGGAGCGTTACTCCGAGAGGGTTTACACCATCCGAGAGGGAGAGACACTGGAGCTCTCCTGCCTGGTCACCGGACACCCACGACCACAGGTGAGACCTCCACCAGGACCAGAACACACACGATCATAGCGTCTGTGCTGACTGACATCTGGTGCAACCTCTCGTGCTTTTCGGACAGTTTTGTCTGAAAAAAATTACGTTTTTTAATTTTTGTTCATTGGAATTGTTCATTGGCCCTGAACTGCAATAAAAAAATAAGAAAAAAATCCATAAAGAAAGAAATTCTAACATTACGAGAATAAAGTCAAATTATTTCGAGATTAAAGATTAGCTACTATATTAGTATATAGTAAACACACTCATTAGATATTAGTAAAATGCTACTATTTTGTTTAGATCCATGTCTGCGGCAGTTCGACTTCACGAACGCATTTATTTACACACACACACACATACACACACACACACACACACACATATATACACACAAAGAACTTTTACGGAAGACTGTATTCTCGTAATTTTGACTAATCTAAAAATATTACGACTTTTTTCTCGTAATATTTTGACTTTAATCTTGAAATGCTAGAATTCCTCTTTTTTACGGATTTTTTATTTTTATTTTTACTTTGCGGTTCAGGGCTTCCGTATTACAATACTTGGTAAAGGTTTTGGCACTTGCTGTGTGAACACAAATAAATCATGGACATGATTCGAACAGGTTTAAATGGGCCTATAAAAAACAGTCCCACTTGTGCTCCTCGCGGTCAGAAATGAGCGCATTGGAAATGAATGGAGACGAGTTTCCTCTAGTGGAAGCGTTTGGTACTGCAGCCGAACACACTCTCACTGAAAGATCATTATCTAACTTGTTTAAACACAACTTGTTTAGATTCATGGCTTTGATTTTCTTGCAGTTTTAGAGTAAAACATGATTTTGAAAATATATATTTCATATAAAAAATTCGTAAAAAACACATAAAATTCTGTAACTTTTTTTAAGTTCACTCTTTTAAACTTTCTTCACTTCAGCAATAATCTGCCAAGGGTCGTCTTTGAACAGAGATAAACTTCAGTCTGTCGCTCTAAAGCAATCAAGATTTACCACAGTTTAAGTTGGACATTTAATCTGAATTTTTCTATGCTCAAAAAGTGAATAAATGGATTATAAATACAGCGTAAATATAATTTAGTATAAAAAAATCCCCCCAAAATACAAAATATGAAATAAAAACCTTAATCAAACTAAATAGTACATTCATTTCATTGACAAAAAAGGCCATTTTTGAAGAGCACCAAAACAAGGTTAAAAACAAGCTTAAAGTTAAAATCTTTCATCCTTTGTCAGATGCTATTACTTAATGATAAAGGGTTTGTTCAAGGTGTCAGTGCAGAAGTCAATAACTATGTGCAACAATTATGTGATTATTTCCAAAAATCAGATTACAGACTTAATTGCAGTCAGATGTTCACATGACAAAAGCAAACCGCTTCACTCTTGTTTCTGGAAGCAAAATAGAGCAAAATCTCAAAATTGAGCAGTGCATGAAAAAACAGTTCTTTTGTTTTATCATCACTGAAATAAAGCTCTAAACGTGACCAAAGTTCCCCCGCTGGATCTCCTGAGGGAATGTGATGGTGTCAGATGTGTTTATTAATGTCTTAATGGAGTGTTCATCTGCTCTGCCCACATATTTCCCAGATGAATATGACCACACAACGACCGGATGCAGTTATTTTAAAGAGGCCATATTATGCTCTTTCAGGCTCTACTAGAACAGGTTTTCCTGCTGTAATGTTGATTATTCTCCTCATATTCTCCATTGTTGCGGCTCCTCTCTTCCCAGTCTGTCAGTAACGCTCTGTTCACTTCCTGTCTCTATGAAGCCCCTCCTTCTGAAAAGCACACTGTGCTCTGATTGGTCGGCTGGAGCAGTGTTTTGTGATTGGTCGAGCGCTTCGAGTGTGTTTGGGAAATGTCCCGTCCCTTTCCATAACCGCCAGTTTAACACACTACTAACTAACTCAACCAGGCCCCGCCCCTTTATTCTGCGCATGAATTATTATAATGAGGAATATTGTGACGTGTTTGTTCTCGTATCTCAGAACTTTTTTATGATTGTTATTGCTCTCCTTATGGACTGATTTTGCGCCAGATCTGTCTGTCTGTCGTTTAATTGTTTTATTTAGTGA
>NC_138231.1:1536795-1554295 GCF_964197995.2 Scardinius erythrophthalmus | reverse complement strand
TGCCTCCGCTAACTCTTGCCTCCGCTACTTCTGCCTCCGCTAACTCTTGCCTCCGCTAACTCTTGCCTCCGCTAACTCTTGCCTCCGCTAACTCTGCCTCCGCTAATTCTGCCTCCGCTAACTCTGCCTGCCTTGCTTGCGCTAACAGCTCCGCCCAGATGTGCAGGGCTCGCTTGCGTGCGCAATCTGCACCATAGAACTGGCTTAAACAGACGATCTGACGGGTTTTAGAAGATTAAATACAACCCAAAACTAAAAAACAGACCTATTTATCCAAACCTGAAGCCACACCAGGCGTGTAATAGAGACAGGCGTCTATTTGGGACTCGGCTATTATTTGAAGTTTTACGGTATATACCAATGTCATTTACGTCTAAAAAATGTCATTTACATTGCGGCTCCTCTCTTCCCAGTCTGTCAGTAACGCTCTGTTCACTTCCTGTCTCTATGAAGCCCCTCCTTCTGAAAAGCACACTGTGCTCTGATTGGTCGGCTGGAGCAGTGTGTTGTGATTGGTCGAGCGCTTCGAGTTTGTTTGGGAAATGTCCCGCCCCTTATCATAACCGCCAGTTTAACACACTACTAACTAACTCAACCAGGCCCCGCCCCTTTATTCTGCGCATGAATTATTATAATGAGGAATATTGTGACGTGTTTGTAAACTCAAGACTACAATGGAGGCGTTTCAGGGAGTTCAGAAACACTGACACTGATATAGAGAAGAACTCCCTTTTTCATGCTCAAACAGCAACATTACACACTAAAGAAAGACAAACATGGACAAAAGCATAAAATGTCCTCTTTAAGAAGTAAATCAAGCTGTGAGATCATTTCAGTGTTGATTTGAAGGAAATCTAGCATTAATATCCTCGTGTAATGTTGGCATTAGTGCTTATAATCCTCCATTTGTTGCTCATCTCTTGGATTACGCCACCAGTCGAGCAGACGTCCCTCTGGACAGAAGATCTCGTTCACCGGCGTAACGCCATCACAAGCACATCCGAGTCCCAAACCTTCACACGGACGCCAGTTCCACCAGCGCTTCATTCCTAGTTTCAGTGCACGGCAAAAAATGATGCTCTTCCTCAGTGTTTCTGACTTGTTTTCCAGCACAAATACCCTAAACATTCTGAAATCAAGATACATTTACTGGAGAAGCACAAATGACTGAAGATATTAAGAGCTGCTTTCTGACAAATGTATCAAACGGAAGTGAGTTTGTGCTTAAAACAACTCAGAACAAATAATGAGGCCAAAAAAATAAATGTAATTCAAAGGGAAAACATGATTTTCTGACCTCATTGGCAGACAGGGCTGTAGTGCTCGAGTCCGGTCTTTTCTATGGTCTCGAACTTGTCTCGGACTGGCTGGTATTCGGACTCGGACTTGTCTCGGTTTCGGCCACTGGTCTTGCCAAATATGGCTTTTGGTCTTGACCGAGTCCAGGTGTCTTTATTATGTTCCCAGTAAGCACACATACGTCGCCGCTTGATTAAACTTTTTTCATTTGATTGGTTCAAATGCCACCTGCCCGAATTTAATAAAAATATTATTTTTGTCACGTCATCTGCCCGATCCACGGTTTATCCACATCTCTAGTGTGTGTGTGTGTGTGTGAGAGATGGCTCGGCCCTCCCTCATGCAGTTTAATTGGTTGACATTGCGTGAATGATTATCAGGAACAGAATGTGAGGCTGATCAGACAGTCAAAACGAATGTGTGTGCGCCTTTAGGCCTATATAATTATCTTTTTGTTGTTCTTTGAATTAGCGAGTAACTATTGATTATTGAAAATCAGTCATTATTTCATTATTACATAATAATAATAAGAATAATCTTTAATTAATTAATAATAATCTTCAGATATGCGAGCCAGCTCCCGACGTTCAACAAGAGCCGGCTCTTAGGTCTTAGAACGACCCATCACTACTAATAACCATCACACACTAGATTGTCTTCGCACAAATGCTTGTACTGTTAAGTATACTGTGCAAAACGGTTCTTATGAATTTCTTAAACAACTTCCTGATGAATTTATTTTAAAATTCTGCAGTTTGTTCTCAAATAAAAAGAACATATGTTAAATTACACCGTGTTCATTGCTGTTTAACCAAACTTTAATGTTTTCTGAAAAAACATGTCTTTCCTATTAACCCACGTCCAAATAACAATATAATTCAATACAATATTTTTTTCAGGGAAGGCATAAACCAACCATAGGGATAAGATTATATGATATCAAGGGGAATGTCTATTAAAGGGGGGGTGAAATGTTCATTTTCACTCAATCTCTTGTTAATCTTGAGTACCTATAGAGTAGTATTGCATCCTTCATATCTCCAAAAAGTCTTTAGTTTTATTATATTTATAAAAGAAAGATAGGCTGTACCGAGTCTTTCCGGAAAAAAACGAGCGGCTGGAGGCAGGCCGTGTGGGCGGAGCTAAAGCTGTGCTTACCGATCTAACAACAACACAGAGACAATAGAAGCAGTTTTACTCACCGCCCGGTTCCAACGCACGACCGTGAACCTTTATCATTGCGACTGCTCGATCCTTAAGCATTAGACGATCTGCAAATCCGTCGATCTGGGCTTTGTTTATAAAACAATCATCGTCGAAATGCAGGGAACAACAGTCTTACACAACTCCGTTTATGCTCTGTAAAAACAAACTCCATCCACTGGTGCCTTAACGCTGGGTTCTTTGGGAATCTGTGCAGGGTTGTCTTGCCCTGGCAACCAAAAACACACTTCTTTGGCTACATTGACTTCCCTAAAGCCAAGCATAGCGCTTTGATGGGCGTACTGCTTTCGCTCTCTTGCTCTGGTCTACGAGTGCGCGCGCGCCCGCGATCTTACCGGAGAAGTGCCCTTAGGACCCATATAAGGAGATTCCGCTACATCTGACGTCACACATGCCCATACTCGAAAAAAGCTTTCCGAAACTTGTGACAAACCGGAAGGAGCATTTTTGGAACAGAAATACTCCTTCAAACGTACAATTTAATTTTTGAAACTTTCTCCATGTTTAGCATGGGAATCCAACTCTTTACCAGTGTAAAAAACTCAGTATGCAATGAAATAGCATTTCACCCCCCCTTTAATAATCCTGGCTGTTGTGACACTGTTTTTGCTTTTAGATCAACAAATAATAACCCAAAATGATTGTCTTGATAATGTCATGCATAAGACTTTATGACTCGGTCTTGACTCGGACTCGAACCTCTTTGGACTTGGACTTGTCTTGGACTCGACAAAGGTGGTCTTGACTACAGCCCTATTGGCAGAATTATTTTTTTAAGCTTAAACACTTTTTTTTTCTTCAGAAAACTGACTTTATATCTAAAGTCATTTTGCTTCTTAAGTACATGATTTTCACATGTGGATCATGTACAGTACTTTGCACATGGGAAACGTGGTTTTGTCAAATCCATGTTATCACATGTGGAAAACATGGAAAATTTATGTGGTTTGTCCTGAAAGAGTTGAATGTTTAGATATTTGCCCGAGATGATACAAGAACATCTTTTTTTTGCATCATTTCCGATTGATCTCATTGACAACGTTCAAGCTTTTCACAACCGTCTGTCGCCTGAGTTTGGTTGGAAGCCTGAGCCCGGGGGAAAAAGCTTTATAATACGCATTAGTCTTCACTAATGTTTCTTATCCAGAGCAATTCATAGTAGAGTTTTAATCCAGAGCTTAAACTAAGAGCTTCTCCATTCATGAATCTTCACTTTTGCTTGTTAAGCGTTGATGGCTATACGTGACGACACATATTACAATGAATTTAAGAGCAAATTTCAGTCTGTTCCTTATACAAATCTTCATGTGGCTTCAGAAATAGTGCACTATTGTGTTGTACTGAATACAAGTACTGAGTTAGTTAGTAGTGTGTTAAACTGGCGGTTATGGTAAGGGGCGGGGCATTTCCCAAACACACTCGAAGCGCTCGACCAATCACAACACACTGCTCCAGCCAACCAATCAGAGCACAGTGTGCTTTCCAGGAGGAGGGGCTTCATAGAGACAGGAAGTGAACAGAGCGTTACTGACAGACTGGGAAGAGAGGAGCCGCAACAATGGAGAATATGAGGAGAATAACCAACATTCTAGTAGAGACCAAACACAACATCAAGACTTTGTGAAAGAGCGTAATAGGTCCTCTTTAAACACCATGTCTGAAATTACACTGTCTGTTGAACTGTGTTTAAGGCATATTCTTTTTCTCTCAGCAGTTTCAGGGCTTTATTTTGTTGGTATTTCTGTGGCTGGGTTTCCGGCTCGTCTTTGTTGAATCTTCTCACAAAGATCACGGCCGACTCGATTCATATTCACAACAACACCTCAGTTTGAAATGACTGTCAGATTAATCACGAAGCGCCGACAGTGAGGATTACGAGTCTGTCTGTCCTCTCAGGCTTCGGCTTTCACACAGAAACATCATGTTGTGTGTTAAATACGCAAATACTTCCCTCACGTGTCTGCACAGATCACATGGAGTCGTCCATGTGTCTAATTGCCCTAAAAAATATGAATCCAGACTTATGTTTGTGAAGTTTAACTTTCCTGTATGAGCTGACTGTGTGTGGTGGATTTGCTAATGCAATCACTAAACATACATTTAATAATAACTCGCAAAAAGTTTGGGGTTGGGCACATTTTTTGATGTTTACAGTAAAAATTGTGAAATATTATTCCAGTGTAAATCAGCTGTTTTCTATGTGAATATATAGTAAAGTGTCATTTATTCCTGTATTTTCAGCATCATTACTCCAGTCTTCAGTGTCTCATGATCCTTCAGAAATCACTCTAATATGATGATTTGATGCTCAACAAACATTTATGATTATTATCAGTGTTGAAAACAGATGTGCTGCTTTATATTTTTGTTTTCATTTAATTTTGTTTTGGATTCTTTGATGAATATAAAGTTCAAAAGGACATAATTTACTGCAAACCTCATTCTCATAAATCTGGATTCAGTATTTATTATTTGGCTCCAGGCTAAAACAGTCTGAAATATTGTGTAGCAGTTCTCATTAACATGATCATATTGCACACACAACCTTTTCTCTTCAGTTCAAACCAAAATCAGTTATTGGCTTTATAGAATAAGATACTTGATGCTCAAGTTATGAATCGTGGTGAATGTTAATGCATCAATGCTTCGCTTGAACGATTATTGATCTTGAACAGTCCATAAACCCCTTTTCCCCCAGAGGTTAAAATCATAGGACTGATGAATGAGTTCATAAACAGAAAACAGAGCCGCCTTTTACGTGTCCTGACTTTCCCAAGATCCCATGACTGGGATGTTCGATCCCCATCCGATCCTCCCCTCGCTTCCACTGGAACACGACGGTTGATCTGCCTTCGACTGGGACGTGACGCTGAACTGAAGTGAATGGCAGCATGTGGTTCACCTTGTCACTCGGCTTGAATACACAACGTCTTAGCATTGCTAAATTGACATTGGCATTGTCAAACGGAAATGGCGAGGAGGGGTTCCCAGAGGACTCGCGCTGGCATTTGTTTGACAAACGAGTGAGTGTGACATAGTGCCACAGCATCTGCACTCACACGACGAGCACACACACACACACACACACACACACACACACACACGATGAGCACACACACGACGAGCACACACACCCGCGACGAGCACACACAGCATCTGCACACACCTGACGAGCACACACACGATGAGCACACACACACACACACACACATGACGAGCACACACACACACACACATGACGAGCACACACACACACACACACACACACATGACGAGCACACACACACACACACATGACGAGCACACACACACACACACACATGACGAGCACACACACGACGAGAGATGCAACAGAACCCTCGTGGGAAAGAAGAGAGCTTCACTGCATTGATGTGCACATCTTAAAGTTAGAGTTTAAAAAATGAAATAAAAGGCCCATTTGTGGCCAAATTTTTCGGAATGGTTTCATGCATATAGTTGTGTTTTTAGTGTCCTATGTGAACATGTTCTGCATTTATCTTCCCCATTTTTTTTTTTTTTTTGTTGAAAATCGTATTTGAATGTGCGACAACTACAGTTGCCGGTGGGCAAATATGTTGTATGCATCCCCTCAATGTCAAATATGAATAGGAGGAGAACATTTGGCATCTGTCTCAAAATAACTGCTTTCAACAGATCAATCTTTATTCATAAACAAATTTATTATGTATAAAAGTCGAAGAACATTTGATGCAAACCCAAAAAAGCTGCATCTATCTTATAATCTCTTGAATATGAAAACACAACAAACAACAAATCCATTTTTTTAACCCTTGTGCGCTGTTCAGGGACTTTTTGACCCACATTTCTAACTTTCATTCATGGGGATAACATTTGACATGGTTTAGTGAAAGATTTTTGCCCATCTTTTGGAAAATGCAGTTTTAAAAGTAACAAATGATCACTTTAACCAGTAGATGGCTGCAGAGCTCTGCTATTTACTATTTGACTAACTGAAATACATCTTTTCACAAGGTTTTCCATTTGTATTCATATCTACATTTTTTGTACTGGAAAAAAAAATCTGTTTTTCAATAATGTTATATTATGATTAGAATCAAATGAAATTTGTCAATGGTCAAAGTTCATCCTTAAAATCAGAAACAATAGAATCATATGGAAAACGGATGTTTGAAATAAATGATGAACTCTAAAGAATCCAACTTTTCTCTTTGTAACACCCTGATCAAGTTTGACTCTAATCATAATGTAACATTATTGAAAAACTTTGCAATAATTTCAGATTAAGTTTTACTTCAAAGTATATTTATGTTTTAATAATCTTATGTCGTGCTTTAAAGAAGTGCTAAAGCACTTGTAAAATACTTTGATTGTAATTTTAACTGTAGTGTGTTATTTGATGGTACATTTCAAGTTAATATATCTTAACTTCATCATAACAAATATATTTAAATATATGACACAACTTTCCATAGAAATGTCATTAAATCATATTTTAGCTTACCATAAATGTGTGTCAGTACATTTGGCAGTACTAACCATTTTTTAAAGACAATAGAAGTAATTATGAAATTATGTATAAAGATGTTCTACTTGAGTGGGTCAAAGAGCACTCTTATATTGCATTTAATGTAAATTTAAACTATAATATATTTTATTTAATTGTAAATAACATGCATTTAAGTATCTGAAAACATTACATTCGGTTCACATCTAAGTAAATTCTTTTAAATTATGTTATTTCCGTAAAAATTTGTTACGAGGGAATGTCAGAAATGTAGTTGATTTGAGGATCGAGAACTACAAACAAAACATCCTGGAAACGAATGGTTTTCGGGACATTCGGTTTGAGTTTCTCCCAAATCTCGTCCCTGCTTGTGACGGTTGTTAGGCCCTAAATATGCTTGTGACAAAAGCAAAAAGCATCTAAAGTGTAGTTTAATTCACAACGTGATTCATCGCTTTCAAGGTCGGGTCACTGAAGTTTCGTTCTCAGTGTTTATCAGTGTTTATCAGCGCATCAGACCCGCGCTCCAGATTCATTCTGACACACAAGCTTTGCCTCGCAGTGCGTGGAGTGTGGGTGGTGTATAGATGTGCTGTTGGGTTGTATAAAGAGATGCGCAAAATATTATTTCTGTTGCATTTGCATTTATTATGAGGGTCTAAAATCTGGAGCTTTAAGGGTTAGGTAAACAGGGTAAAAATGTTAACTACTATATCTTGATATCAGCAAACTTCCACAGTTGATTAACCACAGTGCATCAAGTCAAGTGATTTGCATCACAAGTTTTATAAAATTTTATGTGTGTACGTGCAAATGAGGCATTATCTAATCAAATATGCACTCATTTCCAAAAAAAAAAAAGATATCTAAACAGTGAATTTCAAAATTCTTGTTGGCGTTTTAGAGTTAAAGGTTTTTACAGACTGGGTTTTGGAAATCTCTTTTCATCACTTCATAAATCAGAAAATAACAGAATTTATTTTTGCTTTTAGGAATAAAGTGTCAAATAAATATCAAGTGAATGGTATATGAACAAACCCCTCAGCAAAACCCTTCAGAATATATGAATAAAGCTGTAAGATGTTAGTGCTGCTGAAGTGGAGATAAAAACCTTTTAAGGATACGTAGTGCAATTGAAATCTACAGACGCAAATAGATAAAGTGCAATAAAATCTTAAATTTGTATTTTGGATGTTTTTTTTTTCCACTAGTCTGAAAGAAGATATAGTATGGATGCAAAACAGAGTAAAATCTCCAAAGTGACCAGTGAAAAAACTTTCTCTGTAGTGTTTGCTAAGTGCAGAATACTTGTGCTGAAGTTTTGAATAATGAGTGAAATGGTGCGATTAGAGATTTAAGTCATTTTCTGGTTACACTTTATTTTAAGGTGTCAGACAGTGTAATTATACATTTAAGTACTGAGTAATATTAATAAACAGCATGTACTTACTATAGGGTTAGGGTAGGATGTGGTTGAGGGTTAGTTGCATGTAATTATGCATCATTTACTGTTATTACTATGGTAAGTACATGTAACATACTGTGTGTGAACCTGGACTACAAAACCAGATTTATACATACTATAAAAGCTGACTAAATAAGCTTTCCATTGATGTGTGGTTTGTTAGGATAGGACAATATTTGGTCGAGATTAAACTATTGTAAATCTGGAATCTGAGGGAGCAAAAAAATCGAAAATCTCCTTTAAAGTTGTTCATTTATGTTGGCGATTGTGCTGCATTCACTCACAGAAATACATGTTTTATATATTTACTGTAGGAAATTTACTAAATATCTTCATGGAACATGATCTTTACTTAATATTCTAATGATTTTTGCCATAAAAGAAAAATCGATAATTTTGACCCATATAATGTATTGTTGGATATTGCCTCAAATATACCCGTGCGACTCGAGACTGGTGACGTGATCCAGGGTGACATATGTAACAAGGACACTGTAAAATAAAGTGTTACCCATTTTTCTTTCTCATGCAGATTCGATGGACCAAGACGGCAGGCAGCGTTTCGGACCGGTTCCAGGACTCCAGCGTGTTCAACGAAACCCTCCACATCTCGAAGATCCAGAGACACCAGGGCGGACGATATTACTGTAAGGCCGAGAACGGACTGGGTTCCCCGGCCATCAAGTCCATCAGGGTGGACGTCTACTGTGAGTTCATCTCTGTTGAGTTTCTTCTCAATGTTCTGTGGAGAAATCCCAACTAACAAATATGTGTTCTAATAACATTCAGCTAATCTTCCCATTAAAGGGATAGTTCACCCAAAAATGAACATTAGCCCATGATTTACTCACCCTGAACTCATCCGAGGTGTATATGACTTTCTTCTTGTGCTTTACACTTATGTGGAATCCGTATGTTCGTTTGGCCGGAAGCTAGTTATTTTACTTTATAAACTTTTAAATATGGATATTTTTCTTACACAAATGCATCGCTTCGCTTCAGAAAGCCTTAAATGCACTTTTATGATGGACAGATGCACTTTTATGATGGACAGATGCACTTTTATGATGGATAGATGCACTTTTATAATGGATAGATGCACTTTTATGATGGACAGATGCACTTTTATGATGGACAGATGCACTTTTATGATGGATAGATGCACTTTTATGATGGACAGATGCACTTTTATGATGGATAGATGCACTTTTATAATGGATAGATGCACTTTTATGATGATAGATGCACTTTTATGATGGACAGATGCACTTTTATGATGGACAGATGCACTTTTATAATGGATAGATGCACTTTTATGATGATAGATGCACTTTTATGATGGATAGATGCACTTTTATGATGGATAGATGCACTTTTATGATGGATAGATGCACTTTTATGATGGACAGATGCACTTTTATGATGACAGATGCACTTTTATGATGGACAGATGCACTTTTATGATGGATAGATACACTTTTATGATGGACAGATGCACTTTTATAATGGATAGATGCACTTTTATGATGATAGATGCACTTTTATGATGATAGATGCACTTTTATGATGGATAGATGCACTTTTATGATGGACAGATGCACTTTTATAATGGATAGATGCACTTTTATGATGATAGATGCACTTTTATGATGATAGATGCACTTTTATGATGGACAGATGCACTTTTATAATGGATAGATGCACTTTTATAATGGATAGATGCACTTTTATGACGGACAGATGCACTTTTATAATGGATAGATGCACTTTTATGATGGACAGATGCACTTTTATAATGATAGATGCACTTTTATGATGGACAGATGCACTTTTATAATGGATAGATGCACTTTTATGATGATAGATGCACTTTTATGATGATAGATGCACTTTTATGATGGACAGATGCACTTTTATAATGGATAGATGCACTTTTATAATGGATAGATGCACTTTTATGATGGACAGATGCACTTTTATAATGATAGATGCACTTTTATGATGGACAGATGCACTTTTATGATGGACAGATGCACTTTTATGATGGACAGATGCACTTTTATGATGGATAGATGCACTTTTATGATGGACAGATGCACTTTTATGATGGATAGATGCACTTTTATAATGGACAGATGCACTTTTATGATGGACAGATGCACTTTTATGATGGACAGATGCACAGATGCACTTTTATGATGGACAGATGCACTTTTATGATGGACAGATGCACTTTTATAATGGATAGATGCACTTTTATAATGGACAGATGCACTTTTATGATGGACAGATGCACTTTTATAATGGACAGATGCACTTTTATGATGGATAGATGCACTTTTATGATGGACAGATGCACTTTTATAATGGACAGATGCACTTATATGATGATAGATGCACTTTTATGGACTTCAGAGAGAAACCATTGTAAAGCTTGGAAGAGCCAGTGTAACCCCTCTCACCCGGGTCCTTCAACCCGGTCTCGAACCCGGGTCTCCGGCATGAGAGTCAGGCGCTCTAACAAGGAGGCTAAAGACTGCAGCCCCTAGCATCTGTCGCTAGAGCGTCTATTAAGATCAGAGGAGTGAGGTTTACTCGCACAGCAACTACTAGCTGGCCTCTGTTACACTAGGACATTTTTAATATAACTCTGAAGAAAGTCATATATACCTAGAATACTTGAGAACATTATTGAAGACCAGATATCGTTGAACGGATGTTCTATTAACATTACAGGAAGAATGTTTGTTTGAGAAAACCTTTCCAGAACATTAGCCAAGGTTCTGAGAACATTCCCTGTTGTCTGGAATATTGCAAACGGATGCAAATGAGTCACTAGTCGTCATCCTGTGTCTAGAGCTATACAATAAACGTGGAGAGCGAATCAGATCAAACGTTTGAATTCACTTTGAGATCTCTGACTTCTGATTTGCAGATTTTTGCAGATCTGAGCACATTTTGAGTCATTGCTGAGATTATTGGGCTCTTTTTCTGGGGTGAAACATCTGAAAAGTTTTTTCCTCTCCATTAAATTTCGTTTCTGTATATGAGAAACAGCTGAGATATTTAAGAGATATTCCACATCCAGCATTCAACGTTTGATGGCTCTTTTTGTAAGCGGTTTGTCTGATACCCACCGTATCCGTTTCACCATTCTGAGGCAGGCTCAGGTCCAGGTAGGCTTGTGGGAAGGTGTGGATCAGAATGCTGGGATTATGTTTGTGCTTTGAACTGCAGTCTGTAGAGAGAAACGAGAAGAGGATATTTCCACAAGCTGTTTAATAGACGTGTCCAGAATCTGAGACCATCAGTGATAAAGGAACCGATTTGGTTAGAGGTGCCGTATAACCGGGAGTTTTATATCATGGTCAATAAGGCTTCGTTTTGTGACAATTGTATGTGTATAAAGGGAAGGTAAGAGAAAAACATGAAGTACTGATGACAGACAGACAACGAAGAGGACAGACAACGAAGTACTGATGAGATGCAAGAAGGCAAGACAAAGCGGGACAAGTAAAGACTGTCACAGTGACAACAAACACGAACTAAAGTTAGATTAAGGAACAAAAGAGAAAACAAACAAAGTCCGAGCCATCTCTTCTCTTCTCATCTCTTCTCATCTCTTCTCATCTCTTCTCATCTCTTCTCATCTCTTCTGTTCTCTTCTCATCTCTTCTCATCTCTTCTGTTCTCTTCTGTTCTCTTCTCATCTCTTCTCATCTCTTCTCATCTCTTCTGTTCTCTTCTCATCTCTTCTCATCTCTTCTGTTCTCTTCTCATCTCTTCTCTTCTCTTCTCATCTCTTCTGTTCTCTTCTCATCTCTTCTCTTCTCTTCTGTTCTCTTCTCATCTCTTCTGTTCTCTTCTCATCTCTTCTCATCTCTTCTCATCTCTTCTCATCTCTTCTCATCTCTTCTCATCTCTTCTCATCTCTTCTGTTCTCTTCTCATCTCTTCTCATCTCTTCTGTTCTCTTCTCATCTCTTCTCTTCTCTTCTCATCTCTTCTGTTCTCTTCTCATCTCTTCTCTTCTCTTCTGTTCTCTTCTCATCTCTTCTGTTCTCTTCTCATCTCTTCTCATCTCTTCTCATCTCTTCTGTTCTCTTCTCATCTCTTCTCATCTCTTCTCATCTCTTCTGTTCTCTTCTCATCTCTTCTCATCTCTTCTCATCTCTTCTGTTCTCTTCTCATCTCTTCTGTTCTCTTCTCATCTCTTCTGTTCTCATCTCTTCTGTTCTCTTCTCATCTCTTCTGTTCTCTTCTCATCTCTTCTCATCTCTTCTCTTCTCTTCTGTTCTCTTCTCATCTCTTCTGTTCTCTTCTCATCTCTTCTCATCTCTTCTCATCTCTTCTGTTCTCTTCTCATCTCTTCTCTTCTCTTCTGTTCTCTTCTCATCTCTTCTGTTCTCTTCTCATCTCTTCTCATCTCTTCTCATCTCTTCTGTTCTCTTCTCATCTCTTCTCATCTCTTCTCATCTCTTCTGTTCTCTTCTCATCTCTTCTGTTCTCTTCTCATCTCTTCTGTTCTCATCTCTTCTGTTCTCTTCTCATCTCTTCTGTTCTCTTCTCATCTCTTCTCATCTCTTCTCATCTCTTCTGTTCTCTTCTCATCTCTTCTCTTCTCTTCTGTTCTCTTCTCATCTCTTCTGTTCTCTTCTCATCTCTTCTCATCTCTTCTCATCTCTTCTGTTCTCTTCTCATCTCTTCTCATCTCTTCTCATCTCTTCTGTTCTCTTCTCATCTCTTCTCATCTCTTCTGTTCTCTTCTCATCTCTTCTCATCTCTTCTCATCTCTTCTGTTCTCTTCTCATCTCTTCTGTTCTCATCTCTTCTGTTCTCTTCTCATCTCTTCTGTTCTCTTCTCATCTCTTCTCATCTCTTCTCATCTCTTCTGTTCTCTTCTCATCTCTTCTCTTCTCTTCTCATCTCTTCTCTTCTCTTCTCATCTCTTCTGTTCTCTTCTCATCTCTTCTGTTCTCTTCTCATCTCTTCTGTTCTCTTCTCATCTCTTCTGTTCTCATCTCTTCTGTTCTCTTCTCATCTCTTCTGTTCTCTTCTCATCTCTTCTCATCTCTTCTCATCTCTTCTGTTCTCTTCTCATCTCTTCTGTTCTCTTCTCATCTCTTCTCATCTCTTCTCATCTCTTCTGTTCTCTTCTCATCTCTTCTGTTCTCTTCTCATCTCTTCTGTTCTCTTCTCATCTCTTCTCATCTCTTCTCATCTCTTCTGTTCTCTTCTCATCTCTTCTGTTCTCTTCTCATCTCTTCTCTTCTCTTCTCATCTCTTCTGTTCTCTTCTCATCTCTACTGTTCTCTTTTCATCTCTTCTGTTCTCTTCTCATCTCTTCTGTTCTCTTCTCATCTCTTCTGTTCTCTTCTCATCTCTTCTCATCTCTTCTCATCTCTTCTGTTCTCTTCTCATCTCTTCTCATCTCTTCTCATCTCTTCTGTTCTCTTCTCATCTCTTCTGTTCTCTTCTCATCTCTTCTGTTCTCTTCTCATCTCTTCTGTTCTCTTCTCATCTCTTCTGTTCTCATCTCTTCTGTTCTCTTCTCATCTCTTCTGTTCTCTTCTCATCTCTTCTCATCTCTTCTCATCTCTTCTGTTCTCTTCTCATCTCTTCTCTTCTCTTCTCATCTCTTCTCTTCTCTTCTCATCTCTTCTGTTCTCTTCTCATCTCTTCTGTTCTCATCTCTTCTGTTCTCTTCTCATCTCTTCTGTTCTCTTCTCATCTCTTCTCATCTCTTCTCATCTCTTCTGTTCTCTTCTCATCTCTTCTCATCTCTTCTGTTCTCTTCTCATCTCTTCTCATCTCTTCTGTTCTCATCTCTTCTGTTCTCATCTCTTCTGTTCTCTTCTCATCTCTTCTCATCTCTTCTGTTCTCATCTCTTCTGTTCTCTTCTCATCTCTTCTCATCTCTTCTGTTCTCATCTCTTCTGTTCTCATCTCTTCTGTTCTCTTCTCATCTCTTCTGTTCTCTTCTCATCTCTTCTCATCTCTTCTGTTCTCTTCTCATCTCTTCTCATCTCTTCTGTTCTCTTCTCATCTCTTCTCATCTCTTCTGTTCTCATCTCTTCTGTTCTCATCTCTTCTGTTCTCTTCTCATCTCTTCTCATCTCTTCTGTTCTCATCTCTTCTGTTCTCTTCTCATCTCTTCTCATCTCTTCTGTTCTCATCTCTTCTGTTCTCATCTCTTCTGTTCTCTTCTCATCTCTTCTCATCTCTTCTCATCTCTTCTCATCTCTTCTGTTCTCTTCTCATCTCTTCTCATCTCTTCTGTTCTCTTCTCATCTCTTCTCATCTCTTCTGTTCTCTTCTCATCTCTTCTCATCTCTTCTGTTCTCTTCTCATCTCTTCTCATCTCTTCTCATCTCTTCTGTTCTCTTCTCATCTCTTCTGTTCTCTTCTCATCTCTTCTGTTCTCTTCTCATCTCTTCTGTTCTCTTCTCATCTCTTCTGTTCTCTTTTCATCTCTTCTGTTCTCTTCTCATCTCTTCTGTTCTCTTCTCATCTCTTCTGTTCTCTTTTCATCTCTTCTCATCTCTTCTCATCTCTTCTGTTCTCTTCTCATCTCTTCTCATATCTTCTCTTCTCTTAAAATATTGACAAAAACTGTAATATAATATTCAAGATGCTTCAAACCTTGATTCAAACCTTTTAGTTACCAGGTCAGATCAATGGAGAAATGATTTGTAAATGTTAATGCATGAGTGTGAAAATGCATAAAATGTCATGGACTTGATGTAAATCAGGCCCGTATAAACGCTGTTTCAGGAATATGAGGAGTCTGAATGTCACTGGCTCCTCTGCTGCTGTTCTAAACACGCAACCTTTTCTCCGGCCTTGCCGTATTCCTGCGTTATGTGTTTTTCATTAGCTGGAGAATCTTGCTAAAGCTGGCGTTCCTCTGGAGAAATGCTAAAGCCGTCCCCGGGGGCCGAGTGTAATTGATGGACCGCTGCCAGCGCTGGTATTTTTAGCGCACTGTAGCCTTGATTGTTATTTAGCATTGAAATTGCTGCTTTGGACGCCGAGGCTCTAAACACCTTCAGCGCTGAAACATGAAAAATTGTGTCGGGCTGATTTTGTCTTTGTCAGGCCGTCTCTGGATGTGTGCCGTCGGCGCGATGGACAGTTCCATTAAAACAGAGGTTTGCTAGAGAGAAACGCTCCAGATTAAAACGAGAGAAACGACAGAGGACGGGCACAAATGTCTCTTAAATTGTGCTTTATTTCCCAGTTTTCAATTAAATTCGTATTATATACTACACCGTGTTCCAAATTATTAGGCAAATTGGAATTAAGTGTCATAAACATTAAATATTTCGTTTTTCAATCAAACTCATGAATGGTATTGTGTCTCACTGAAATCAGTCTCAGACACCTGTGATAATTAGTTTGCCAGGTGAGTCCAATTAAAGGAAAACTACTGAAGAGGGAGGTTCCACATTATTAAGCAGGAAACAGGTTTTAAGCAATCTGGGAAAGAGAAAGGATCTCTTTGCTGCGGAAAAGCATCAAATAGTGCAATGCCTTGGACAAGGTGTGAAAACATTAGATATTTCACGAAAACTTAAGCGTGATCATTGTGCTGTGAAGAGATTTGAGGCTGGTTCAGAGCACAGACGGGTTTGTGCAGATAAAGGCATAATGAGGAAGGTTTCTGCCAGACTAAATCATCGGATTAAGAGAGCAGCTGCTAAAATGCCATTACAAAGCAGCAAACGGGTCTCTGAAGCGGCTGGTTCTGGCGTCCCGCGAGCCTCAAGGTGTGGGATCCTCCAGAAGCGTGCAGGTGTGCATAAACCCACTATTACCAACGCTCACTGGCAGAAACGGTTGCAGTGGGCCCAGAAATACATGAAGACGCATTTTCAAAGAGTTTCGTTTAGTGATGAGTGCCTTGCAACCCTGGATGGTCCCGATGGATGGAGTATTGGATGGTTGGTGGATGGCCATAATCCACAGGCCACAGGTCCTGTACGGGTATCTGCCTAAACAGTGGCGGCACACTGAAATGTAACCCGACACCCTTGCCTAATTTAGTATTCGCTGTTCTATGAATATGCAAATGAGCCCCGCCTCCACTCACTCACTCAGCTCAGAGATCCACTCGTTGACGATCACACGTTGATCTGATTGATTACAAGGTTTGTGACATCAGCAACACCAGCGATTTCAAACCAGGAAACTCAGACTCAGACAAACAGTAGAGCGCTGGCGCTTGCAACGCCAAGGTCATGGGTTTGATTCCCAGGGAAAGCAAGAATTGATAAGAATGTAAATGTGTACCTTGAAATGCAATGTAAGTCGCTTTGGATAAAAGCGTCTGCCAAATGCATAAATGTAAATGTCAATGTAATGGCCATAAGGCTGCGACGTCAACAATGAGGGGGCGGAGTCATGTTTCGGGCCGGGATCATGGGGAGAGAGCTGGTAGGGTCCCTGGAGGTGGGAAAATGACCTCGGCAAAGGATATTGTACCACTTTCTTCCATGGTACAAAAAGAAAAACCATGCCTTCCGTAGCAAAATCATCTTCATGCATGACAGTGCACCATCTCACGCTGCAAGTCTTTGGCTGCTATGGGCATAAAGGAGAGAAACCCATGGTGTGACCCGTCCTCCCCTGACCTCAGCCCTGTTGAGAACCTGTGGAGCGTCCTCAAGCTAAAGATCTATGAGGCGGTTCACATCAGAGCAGCATCTCTGGGAGGCTATTCTGACATCCTGCAAAGAAATTCAAGCAGAAACTCTCCATAAAGTTCAATGGATTGTGAAGGTGATATCAAAGAAGGGGTGCTATGTTAACATGTAACTTGCCCTGTTTGATTGAAATAGCTTTTTGATTTCAGTAAATATGACCTCCTAATGCTGCAAATTCAACAAGTGAGCATTTTCAGTCCTTTACAACCTATGCAATGTTTTCAAACTCTGTTGTGCATAATAATTTGGAACAGTGCATTTTGAGTTTTTTGTTTTTGAAAAAATACTGTTTCCGTTGGGT
>NC_138231.1:1501795-1531795 GCF_964197995.2 Scardinius erythrophthalmus | reverse complement strand
CACATACCCCCCCCCCCCCTCCTCCTCCTCAAATTCTCATTGCTGCAATGCAAATAAAACATATATAATGTGATATAAATTGAATATTCGTTATGTGCAGTTTTAATCATACATTGTTGTACTTGCTTCTATTATTCAATTTCTCAGATTTTAATGATAAAATAGGCTTCATTTTCATTATGCATAACATAATTAATTATTTCTTCCTGATATTCACTGATGTACCATTTATATTTACCCTTGAATGTTGCAGAAGTAGCAGTGCTTCGCCTTCTGAGAATAGTTCCCAGTGTGTCTACGGTTAGAAGATGGCTGTGTCTCATGTGACCTTGTGTAACGGGGTTCAATATTATATTGCAAGGAAGGAAGAAGACAGGGGTCGGCGTGACTGAAACACTCACTTTTATTTAACAAAAGAAACAAATAAACAAAAAGGGCGCACGTAGCGCATTCACCGTGCCACGCACAGCAATAACAAAACGGGACAAATAACAATCACAGCTTCCACAAAACACAGCGTACAGGTGAGGTTCCAGTCCAACTCTCTCTCTCATCTCCTCCCGCATGCTGGCTTATATCCGGTCTCTCCACACCAATCACTGCAATCAGACACAGGTGTTCATCATTTTGCACTTGACCTACTTACTCACCGATCGGCCCCCTCCTTTCTCTCCTGCTACAGACTTCGCAAAACCACGCCCCCCTCGCCACACCTTGTTATTCGTACATGCTGTGACTATACACATCACAACATGGAAATAGGAAAATGCTGGCGTTATTTTGTCACTTATTGGGAGCAGTATGCTAGCTGGAGCCATTTACCGCCAGTGTTTGTGCTAAGCTAGGCTAGCGGTGGGTGCGTACAAGTAGAAGTACTGAAAAATTATTTGACTCAAGTAAGAGTAAATAAGTAGTTTGCTTAAAAACTACTCAAGTAACTACGTTATAAAGTACTTCAGTATTATTTTTCTATTTTTACCCAAAATGGGCAGATGATAGCGATATGGAGCGCTAAACACTCTCATGTCAGATCTGTTTCATCCAGTCCTGATTCAAATCATGGGCTAATTTTCATTTTTGGGTGAACTATCCTTTTAATGCAATGCTAATCAACATAGCCTGTATGATAGAATTTAATAAAATAATATATTCCCACAAGAAGCAACATGAAACCACAGAAGTAATTTCAAACACAACGGACATGTTTTGTGATTTTGGAGTGTTTGACGGTATGCTAAGCAAACATACTTCCTTTCCCTGTTGTCAAGAGCAATTGTTTTATTACTAATTTTGAAAAGTAAGTCCAGGTAAGATCATTTGAAAGTTTTCATTAGAATCATTTCATAATTGAAAGCAAAGAAGGTTAAGTGAGAGGTCTGATTAAAAAAAAGAGAGATTTACAACATTAGCCGCTTTCCGACCAAGTAGTTACAGGAACTTAGTTTCAGGAACTGTCCACTTCTAAACAGTTCTAAGAACTACTCTCCCCCAAACTGGGTTTTGCTGTTTGCGTTCGCACTGGCCAAGTGGCCATAGGAACTGGTAGGAGGGGTAAGGGAGTGACGCAAGCACGGTGACTTTTATTTTGGCGGCGCTGAGACGCCAGAGCAAACAATGCTCGCATTCTCTGTGTTTATTAGTTAGCAATCTGTCTAACAGTACTGTTTAATATCTTATTAGATAGAACTGTTATAGAAAGATGACAGTATATGAAAAAAGGTTTTAGCCTATGCCTTGTGGTTGATGTCCAGTGTTGCTAGCTGGGCAGATAAACATAATCATGTTTGCATTGGTCCCCTCAAAGTTGCGTTGGATTTTCTCCTCAGCATAAAGGTTTAGAGACCCATCTATCACTGTTTTCCATGTTTGTATAGTTAGTTTCTGGAGTAAATATATAGGCTATAATCTGTGTGTTTACATTCTAGCTGTTTTAAAAATGGCGGGTGCTGGTGTTCCGCGTGCGTTCGGTCATTAGCGTACACTAACGTCACGGGTAGTTCCTATAGTGCTGGTTTAAGTCAAGTCAAGTCAACTTTATTTATATAGCGCTTTTCACAATACAGATTGTATCAAAGCAGCTTCACAGTATTAAATAAAATAGTACATCAGTGTTTGTTTCTGGTGTAAAACATCCACGTTTGGTAATGCAGATCAATAGCACTGTTGAATCGATTAATCAAATTAAGTATCCCCAACTGAGCAAGCCAATGGCAACAGTGGCAAGGAACCGAAAAACTCCATCAGGTGAACTAATGGAGAAAAAAAAACCTTGGGAGAACCCAGGCTCAGTCGGGGGCCAGTTCTCCTCTGGCGTTTATGAAGTAGAGACCGGATTTAACTGTAAGATTAAAATATTATATGAATGCCTGGCTGAAGAGATGCGTCTTTAATCTAGTTTTAAACTGGGAGAGCGAATCTGAGCAACGAACAGTATCAGGAAGACTATTCCAGAGTTTTGGTGCTAAATGTGAAAATGCTCTCCCTCCTTTGGTGGACCTAGATACCCTAGGTATGACCAAAAGCCTCGAATTTAGTGATCTTAAAGAGCGCGATGGATTATAGGGCGATAGAAGATCCGTTAAATAGACTGGAGCTAAGCCGTTTAGGGCTTTATAAGTCAGTAGCAATACCTTGTAATTAATACGGGACTTTATAGGTAACCAATGTAGTGATGATAAAATTGGTGTTATATGGTCAAACTTTCTTGATCTAGTAAGAACTCTAGCGGCGGCATTTTGGACTAACTGTAGCTTGTTTATTGAGGATGCAGGACAACCAGCTAATAAAGCATTACAGTAATCTAGTCTCGAGGTCATGAATGCATGAACTAGCTTTTCTGCATCAGAAACAGATAGCATGTTACGTAATTTAGCAATATTTCTAAGGTGAAAAAAGGCTGTTTTTGTAACATATGAAATATGATTTTCAAAAGACAAGTTACAATCTAATATAACACCCAGGTCTTTTACTGTAGAGGATAAAGTAACAGGACACCCTACTATGTTAAAGTTGTATTGTAAGAGGTTTTGTGGGCGGTTTTTTGAACCGATAAGTATTACCTCTGTCTTATCTGGATTTAATAAAAGAAAATTGTGCGTCATCCAATCTTTTATATCTTTAACACACTCTGTCAATTTGGATAATTTAGCGTTTTCATCCGGCCGTGATGAAATATATAGTTGAGTGTCATCAGCATAACAATGGAAACTAATTCCATGTTTCCTTATAATATTTGTTTAGACCGACTCTGAAGTAGGACCTAAATTAGTTCCTCCAAATGGAGTTCCTAGAACTAAAATCGTTCCTAGTTCCTGCGGTGTGAACACGCCGACATCCGGGTACTTTAGCCAATAGTTCTAGGAACTGTGAAAAGGTTCCTCTGGTCGGAAAGCGGCTTTTGTGAATAAAAAAGTGCCAGTAAAAAAATAAAAATAATAAGTGGGATATGGTTAACTTGTTAAATGAAATACTCCTTTTTTTGTGTCTGTCAAATGTCATCTCCCCTACTTTTGGTGCAAAATAAATGTAGCAAAGTTGAATACTTTATTTTTATTCTATTCAAGTAAAATTAAAAGTACCACGATATAATCCAGAGAGTTGAAAAAATCGACTAATTGAAATTAGTTACTTTCCACCTCTGGTAACTCGACACCCTTGCCTCATTTGGTATGCGCGGTTCTATGAATATGCAAATGAGCCCCGCCTCCACTCACTCCCTCAGCTCAGAGATCCACTGGTTGACGATCACACGTTGATCTGATTGGTTACAAGGTAGTTTGTGACGTCAGAAACACCAGCGATTTCAAAGCGTGTTTTTGAGACTGTCTTTGGTTCACTGCAGTTTTAAGGAGGAAATACTCAGCAATGCTGTCGACTTATGAGTTTACACATGGTTTGTCTTAAAGCAGATTAAAAACACTAAGTGATCAGTCCAGGTCTCACTTCACACTTCACCTGATATATGGTCGATTTCAAACTAAAGTACACATCCCTCGGCATGTGCATTATTAATAATTCACACTAATTACTCACGCCTACTAAATCAAGCATTAGCATTACTAATGTTAGTGATTGGAACTAACTAACCGAAGCAAACAGAACCATAAAGATTTATTTGTGGGCGTTGATTGAATTTAATGGTGCAGTGTGTAATATTTAGGAGGATCTGTTGACAGAAATGCAATATCATATACATAACACTGTTTTCAGTGGTGTATAAAGACCTTACATAATGAACCGTTATGTGTTTATTAGCTTAGAATGAGGCATTTCTCTCTACACACACCGCGAGTCCGCTTACATCCACATGTTTCTACAGGAGCCCTGAACGGACAAACGCGTTTCGTCACTGTGTTGTTCTTCACGCTAGCTAAAGTCAGCGAATAAAACACTGACACAATGATGAACAACAATAATATTCGCAATAACATCATTTTACTGAATAATTAAGTAAACATACTTTCTTAATTTATCTTTGTAAAGAAACCTCATTGTTTAACTGCTGCTCTCTGCTGTCTCAGACAACGACATCACTTCCTGTCGGCCACCGTAACTTCTGTTTGGAGCAATTCACAACCTCACCACTAGATGCCGCTAAAAATTACACACTGCACTTTTAAAACTAATAATGAGGGATGCATTCAGTCATTGGGGCTCTATCTCACACCCAGCGCAATTGACTTTGTACGCCGACGTATGTTTCATTCCTATTTCTCACCCGCGCACAGCGGACTTTTCCCTCCACAGACACACGTCGGTAAATTAGGGAATGAACTTGCGCTCCCGGGGGCGGTTCAGCGAAAAGAGGAGGCGTGTTCCGGCGCAAACGTTCCCTGGTGCTATTTTGCAGTTTCAGAAAACAATTACGCCACTGACCAGGAGAAACCTCGTCTAAAGTCAGTGGCGCATTGCGCATGTTAAGGCCCTTTCATACTGGACGCGATTTTGACGCACGAATAATTCGCGCAAAGGTTTTATTTTTTGATCAGCTATTTGTGTAATGAGCGCTTCCACACCGAACGCGAATGTGCTGCGGCGTAAAAACAACTTTTATTTTTTCCGCTCAGTGTCGATTTTTTTTTACTTTTGCGGCGACAGAAACGGCTTCAGCCAATCATATACTACAAGGACAACGATTTGAAAGACGATGTGTGGCGTAGCATTGCCAACCAACTCGGTTATCTCGACTGTGAGTGTGTTGTGTGATAGTTTCAGTCGTTGTATAGTCCTGTGCTCAAGGGCGTAGATTTGGTTTGAACATTGGGGGGGGTTGAAGTTTGGGTCTGCATATTTTTCATGTGATCATGGTATAAATATTGGGGGGGGGGGTTGTAATGCATAGATTTAAATATTGGGGGGGGTTATCTCCCCCCCAACCCCCCCACAAACTACGTCCTGCTGTGTAGGCTAGCAGGCTAAACTACATTTGAGATATAAAGCTAACACTATTATCGTCAAAGATAGAGACAGAGACCGTGTTTACTTTGAACATGTAACAAAATGTAGTGAGATTATTTAGGGCTGCTTTTAGTATACTATACATTCTTTGTGTGATATCTACAGTTTCTAGTCGAATGATTTGAACTTACTTCGTGTGTTACATGTTATGTGTAGTGACATTACAAAACGCACTGTGTTTAGTTGAAGACACACAAAAAAACCTTCTTTTCTGTCTTTTAAAGAAAATGAAAAGCTCGTCTTCACTGGATGATGATGATGAAGTGTCCATGTCAACTGTCTGCGCGATTCGCACGAAAATTTTGGAATGTTGAAGCTCTCTGAACGTCACAGACGTCACAAATTCGCGTTGCAGCTGATGTGAATGGTTTTGACATGAACTATTCACACACAAACTATTCGCTTTTTCGTTTCGCTTTTTCGTTACGCATCCGGTGTGAAAGGGCCTTTATTCAGATGCTATTTTAAGGGCGCATGCTTGGCCATAATGTAGCGTGAGCACAACACACATACACTTTGATTCTCTCATCACACAGAAGCAGCAGTTCACATTTCTAGAAAATCATACATTATTATAAGAAACAATATTCCACACGAGGGAAATCATTGTTGTGTCCATGAAGATGTTAAAAATAGGCATAAATCTAGCTTACACATTTACCCAAATGATCATACGCCTGTTTAACCGAAGCTAATCTGTGTGTGTTTCTCCGTCCCCAATGTCACTTCTCTGTGTTTTACGGCCCTGATGAGAACGTCGGTCTCCTCGGCTGTGAACCGCTCCTGGCAAACCCGCCGTTATAATAGCAATCCGCCATGGAACAAGCACGCCTGCTCTTAAAGGGAATGTGAGATGTCGCTCTGATTGGTTTATTTCACGTTACGCCCAAACCACACCTATGAGTAATGAAGCGACTTCAGACCAACACATTTCCGAGATCCGACCACAAAGTTACTTGCGTTTCGCTTTTGATACTTGCGTTTCAGATCGTTAAAATAGGGCCCATAATCTTTAATGTGGCGATGCTTCTCAGTACAAAAATAAATGATGTTCTTCCTCAGTGTTTCTGTCTCGTTTTTCAGCACAAACATTTAAACATTCTTAAATCAAGATGCATTTACTGGAGAAGCAAAATGACTGAAGATATTGAGTCTGAAAAATGAATTTGTGCTGAAAATAAGAACAAATATTTGTCAGTGGAGTCAGAAAATAAACTTGTCTCCCTTTTGAATTAAGATAATTTTTCTGACCTCATGAAAGACATTTGTTCTTATTTCCAGCACAAACTCACTTCATTATGATACATGTTTGACTTAACATCTTCAGTCATTGTGCTTCTCCAGTAAATGTATCCTGATTTCAGAGTGTTTAGATATTTGTGCTGAAATACTGTGGAAGAACATCATTTTTTCGCAGTGTATAATCAGTCTCAGAAATGAACCGTTTCTTGACTGCAGAGTTGCATTTGTTTACAAGAGCCCTTCTCAACCGAAGTCCATACAGTAGATTCACATTCATGAATAATGGACCAGGAAAGCTTACAATAATGAGCGTGGCTTCCATATATTTTTTTTTAATGAAGTGCATTTGACAGTTATAGCATGGCAGCGTGTTGTAAAAGCCTGCGGTTTGAGATGGAGAGGATCCATCGATTGAGTTTTGCTGAATGCATAATTGCAGTCGAGGGAGTTCGGTTTGTGCGCTGCGTTTTAATGCATTCTAAGCCGAGTTCTGTCTTGGCAAAAGCAGCTTTCATCTGAAAACTGATCCCAGCGCAGTATCCGGGTCGTCCGGACACTTCATCTCACGCCTGCGAGGGTCAGGGTTTCAGCATCCACTCCTGATATGTGCAATCATCCATCGAGTGTGTGTTTGAGCTCAGCGGGGGGGAAAAGATCAAACCTGTTCTCCTTCTCTGTACAGGCGAGACCACAGGCTGTTTAAGATGGACGTGGCGATGAGAAAGTTAGTGGTTTAGCTTCAGGTAAAAGCCTTTTTTACCCTTAAACCATCTGAGTTTCTTAGTCTTATCTATGATTTCATCAAACAGCCGCTGATTCTTCCCTCACTGCTGTTTACTCATCATTACTATAGTTCAAAACTGTAAATTACCATGTTCTTACTCAGTTTTTCTATACATTTCTGAAAACGGCCCTATGATGTTTGCCCTGTTTTGTTGTTGCCATCCGAGGCACGAGCTGTAAAGGTTCCGCACTTTTCCTGAAAAGGGGGCGGGACCAGCAGCTCATTTGCATTTAAAGATACACAGGTTTTTTTTATTGTAAAAACAAGTTCAATCTGTAAAACCTACACTAAGTTAATGAGTAAGGCTGTTTTAGATGGACATGGTGCGTAATCTTCCATCACTGCTGTTTACTCATCATATAGCTCAACACTGTTAATTACCATGTTCTTACTCAGTTTTTCTGCACATTTCTTGTTTTGTTGTTTCCATCCGAGGCACGAGCTGTAAAGGCTCCGCCCTTTTCTGGAAAGGGGGTGGGGACCAGCAGCTCATTTGCATTTAAAGACACACACACGAAAACAGCTTGATTTTTACTGTAAACATAAATTCAATCCATAAAACTTAAAACATTGCTATACAATTTTTTAAGGTAAAATTCTGGAAAGCAAACTGCCAATTCTTTTTACCATAAATTTTACCGTTTTTTTTTTTTTTTTTACAGTGCAGTGTTAAGTGGCTTTAAGATAATGAGTACATGCTTTCTGCTGATGTGCATCTTCTGCAGTGTGAATTGGGCCCTGGGAGCAAACATGGATAAATATGTAAATTTGTGCACCGGCTTAAGAATATGATGAATTTCAAACAAAATATCATCAACCTTTTGCTACAGCGTGGCTGTTTTGATGCCATGCAATTACCTGCAATGCAAAGCAGATTTGTGTTTTATTCTACAGCTGCAGATGTAAACATGTCTCATCATGCACAACAGCTACTGTCTGTATAAGATAAAAAGTGTTGAGGAAACGATCAGCCTGATCTGGACCGTGAGGATGGCCTGATGACACAATGACCGGAGAGAGATGTACTGTACATGTACTGTGTGGGACCACTTGGGGTTTTCTGTCATGTTTTAACTGTTGCTGTTGTGTTAAGTAGTGTCAAGTGTCTTCTGCTCAGCAAGGTTGCATTTATTTGATCAAAAATACAGTAAAAATTGTGAAATATTATTCCAGTGTAAATCAGCTGTTTTCTATGTGAATATATAGTAAAATGTAATTTATTCCTGCGATCAAAGCTGAACTTTCAGCATCATTACTGTGAAAACTGTCATACATTATATTTTTCAGGATTCTTTGAAGATAGAAAGTTCAAAAGAACAGCATTAATAGTAATAGAATTCTTTGCAACATTATAAATGCCCTTAATATCACTTTTGATCAATTTAATGCATCCTTGATGAAAAAAAGCATTAATTTAAAAAAGTATATGGAGGACCAAAACTGCAGACAAAGAAATGTTGAGTTTAATCCATGTTAAAGGTTTGAAAACTTTAATAAAGCAGCACAAGGCTTTATTAAGCTTGCGGAGGGTAAGAATCAAGTGTTTCTCTTCACTCTATCTCTCGGTTAGATGCCATCACAACTCGACGGCGCAGACTGTGAGTTTAATCAAACGCACAGCGATCTCCTGCTGTAATCTATAGGGCGTCATTATAGAGAAAACCCCATCAGGCCTATCAAGCTGTCGGTTACAGCGCTGGAATTAAATTCACCCCGACCGGGCAACACTAATCAGTGTCCTGACTGGATTACACGCGACACCGGAGACCCGGCTGACATTTGTGCGCCTGTTTTCTGTGTAAAAATAGCGGCTTTGAGAGGAAAAATCAGCTAGCTTCCATTATAGGGAGAAAAAAGCCAAACAATTAAATGCCATGGATGAATATTGATGGAGTAATCCACTATTTTGTTGTAGAGGGGGTCAAAATTTAAATTTTAATTTAGAGCCAAATTACAGGAGGGGAACAATTACTTTAGAAAGATTTCATTATTTTATTTTTACACATAGGTAGGTAGGTTTGTTAGTGAAATCTGCTGACTTACACAATACTTGTTGCATTAAATGCCAATGGTAACAGTTCAAAAATGTAAAAAAGCACTTTTTTAAAAAAAAAAGTTTGCATGGCTGTAACTCAAGAAGGATTAATATCTCAACATCCTTTCAGATTTTGGTTCTTAACAAACATTTCTCTCGGTATCCCCAATTGTAATGCCCAATATGGATCAATTCCAGTGATATGAGGATCTCACTGTGGCTCCATGAATAAATTGTTCATATTTTCAGTGGTGAAAAACCAAATGTGGGTCACTTTCCATAGCACTGCTACTTTTTATCTTTAAAAGAGGAATGTTTGAAGAACAAATAATGTTAAAACTAGAAATGTATGTATGAAATGTTTCCCTCTGTCAAAACATTTGCTTTAGAACGGACCTGAGTGACAAATATATTTGTTTTCCAAAGTTTGGGCGCCTGTAACTCAAGAAGTATTAAAGATATCTTAATATGCTTTTAGATTCTGGTTTTCAACAAACTTTCCTCTTGGCATCTCCATTGTTAAGGTCTAATATGATTCAATCCCAGAGATATGAGGATCTCAATGTGACTCCATGAGTAAATTGTTGAATTTTACCCATTTTCAGTGTGACTTTGCATATACAGCTTACACTTTTTTCGTTTAAAGAGGAATGTTTGAAGAACAAATAATGTTGAAATTAGAAACGTATCTCGTTCTCCCTCTTCTATGTTCCTGAGTCAATCATGTTCTTTTTCCAAAGTTTGCATGCCTGTAACTCAAAAAGTATTAAAGATATCTTAATATGCTTTTAGATTCTGGTTTTCAGCAAACTATTCTCTTTGTATCTCCAATGTTGATGCCCAATATGGTTCAGTTCCAGAGATATGAGGATCTCAATCTGGCTTCATGAGTAAATTGTTCACATTTTCAGTGGTTAAAAACCAAATGTGAGTCACTTACCATACCACTGCTACTTTTTTTCTTTTAAAGAGGAATGTCTAAAGAAAAAATAATAATGTCAAAACTAGAAATGTATCTTGTTTCCCTCTTCTATGTACCTGAGAGCCAAACATGTTCTTTTTCCAAAGTTTGCATGCCTCTAACTCAAGAAGTATTAAATATATCATAATATGCTTTTAGATTCTGGTTTTCAACAAACTTTTCTCTTGGCATCTCCATTTTTAAGGCCTAATATGATTCAATCCCAGAGATATGAGGATCTCAATGTGACTCCATGAGTAAATTGTTGAATTTTACCCATTTTCAATGGTCAAAAACCACATGTGGCTGACTTTGAATACAGCTGATAATTATATATTTAAACATGCATGTCTCTATTATTAATTTTGTACAATAGCAATACTGGAAATAAAATGCTAAACTTTTAAATTTTAGACCTCAAAACAGTGACTGCATGTGAGATTCAGGAGTCGCAGTGAACGATGCAGAAGCCTAACTCTCAAATCTAGTTGCATAAGCAAACAAACCTTCATTCCAACTGAAACAAAAATGGCAGACAAGCTCCACATCGCTGTAATGAATCAGTGTATTTATTTAAAACAATCTACCCTGCCAAAACGCCCCGACTCAATGGCTTCATTGTGTGCATGTAGCTGTCTTCGTGAAGGTAATTGCTCCTACCTGCGTTGAGATAATGGATCCTGGATGAATTATTGACCGCCTCTAGATTTTGATTAAGGGCCTGCGGTGCAGAACATGTCTTAATGAAACTGAGGAATCAGCATTCAGGGTGGCAGCGTCCACTCGCTGATTACGTTCGGGTCTTCGGCGAGCCAGAGGAGACACTAAAATCTGTTCAGTATTTCTTAATGGTGTAAGTAGAGGATGTTATTAGTGTCGTTATGGGATGAAAAGGTCAGCTGTATTCAGTTTTGATTCAGATCCATGATATCTGGCATTTGCTGGTCAAACTCGCTGGAGTTCATGATGAAAATATTGCACTTCACACTAATGAACTCACCCGGTTATGCAAATGCATGTCTTTAAAGTATTAATAGCAAGTGAAATGACATTAGATTTACTATAAGTGTCATTTGGATTTCACGCATGAGAACATTTCCGTGAGAAACCAGTAAATCTGTCCAATTCTGCGCTGTGTTAAACACTCATCTCAAAGAAGAATCACGCGTACAGTCTCTTTAATATCTCAATAATTTCTCCTAGACAGAAATGTGAAAAATTAGAGAGCGTAAAAAAGCTGAGGCTCGGCTCCTCTACAGATCTCAGCAACGTTTCTCATCAGATTCTCCTCATATTGTCCTCATATTCTTCAGTCTGCAGTCATTGAGCTGAATGCCGCAGATCTAGACTCTTATTGTTTGACTATATTATATATATATATATATCACTATTGACTCATCACACACACACTTTGCTTCTCTCATCTACACAGACGCAGCAGTTCTCATTTTTGTTCAAACCATTCATTATTACAAGGAAAAATATTAACACATGAGGGAAATCATTGTGGTGTCCATGAAGATGTGAAAAATAGGCATAAATCTAGCTTACACATTTACCATAATTATCATACGCCTGTTTAACCGAAGCTAATCTGGGTGTGTTTCTCCATCCCCAATGTCACTTCTCTGTGTTTTACGGCCCTGACGAGAACGTCGGTCTCCTCGGCTGTGAACCGCTCCTGGCAAATCCACCGTTATAATAGCAATCCGCCATGGAACAAGCACGCCTGCTCTTAAAGGGAATGTGAGATGACGCTCTGATTGGTTTATTTCACGTTACGCCCAAACCACACCTATGAATAATGAAGCGACTTCAGACCAACACATTTTAGATTTGCGTCGGACGCAAGAGTCATTTATCCCGCCGGTATAATAGCAACAGCGCCCGAGATCCGCCCACAAAGCATTTCGCGCTTGATACTTGCATTTCAGATCGTTAAAATAGGGCCGTAAAGATGAGAGTGCTCTTCATTACGCCCAACAGTGTGTAGTTGGTTAGACAAAAATCTGCTTATATGAATGAAGTGTGTGCCATTTCGTGCAAAAGTTTGATTTATATGAGGTATTTTGCAGTTTGGGTGTGTGGTTTTGTGAATTGTGTTAAGTATTTTGATAAAAGCAGCCTAGTTTGCAAAATGTGTTAGCAATTGGAAAAAAACTGTAATGTAAATCAAAGGACAAAAGACAAACAAAAATATAAGGTTTCTAAAATATTTTCCTCATATTTTGATGCTTTAATCAAACTACTAGGGTCATCATTTTTGGCCACTACTGGATATACTAGAAGAAACATCTCAACTTCAACTAAATTTACCTGAAATTTCCTTTAAGCCTCAAGAACACTAAGTGTGAACCTCTGTCCGGTGGGAATAAGCGTGTGCTAAATCTGATGCTGTCATAAGTGTGTGTGTGGAGGACACTGGAGGTCCAGCTGGTGTGTGTTCAGTGTCCCTCGCGTGAAGGATCGCTCTGTCAGGTCATTGATCAACGATGTCAATCTGTCCTCCAGAGGAACGTATAAATAGAGCGAAACCGGCAGCACCTGAAATGATGCTCTTTCTCCTCTTGGAAAAGCCGATGAAAGTGTTGAGTGATTTCGTCAGTCGCAGTATTTCACTCTCTCTGTGACAGCGGAGGAAATCTTTATCTTCTGTTGCTAGTCGAGCAGATTCACGAGCATACAGAACTGGTGCTGTGGTGGAAATACAGCTTGTTTATGTGTCTATGTGGTGTTTTTAATCTGCTTTAAGACAAACCATGTGTAAATTCATAAGTCGACAGCATTGCTGAGTATTTCCTCCTTAAAACTGCAGTGAACCAAAGACAGTCTCAAAAACACGCTTTGAAATCGCTGGTGTTTCTGACGTCACAAACTACCTTGTAACCAATCAGATCAACGTGTGATCGTCAACCAGTGGATCTCTGAGCTGAGTGAGTGAGTGGAGGTGGGGCTCATTTGCATATTCATTGCACCGCGAATACTAAATGAGGCAAGGGTGTCGAGTTACACAAAAATATGTCCGTTTGGTGATCAAAGATGAGTTTTAAGGGATACGATTATTGACTACAGGGTTTAATCTTTCGACTGATACCTAATTTATGATGCTTGCTAAAATATGCGATGGGAAAAAGTGTGTCAAGTGTCACACACGCACCAGAAACAAATATTTACACAGATTTTAGTGGCAGAAATAATAAGCTTTATCCCGCTCCTTTTCGAACATATTGAAATAATTGTTTTTTTCTTTCGGTATGTTGCAACATACTTATTGTATTTTTACATTTTCTTTTATTTGGATCTTTTGTTGTTCGAAATAAAAAATTAATGCAAAATGAAATGAGATGTATTGAGACGCTGTCGTGTTTCTTCAGATCTGGACGAGCCCGTGGTGACGGTTCATCAGAGCATTGGGGAAGCGAAAGAGCAGTTCTACTACGAGCGGACGGTGTTCCTGCGATGCGTGGCCAACTCAAACCCGCCCATCCGCTACAGCTGGAACCGAGGACGAGACGTGCTCTCGCAAGGATCCGATAAAGGCGTGGAGATCTACGAGCCCTTCTTTACCCAGGTAAGAATGTAAGCCTTGCTGAAAGTCATACTGTTGTTTTCCAGCACACGCTTGTGAACATGCTTAAATCAAGATGCGTTTACTGGAGAAGCAAAATCAGTGAAGATAGTAAGCCGTGAAGAAATGAGTTTTTGCTTAAAACAAGAACAAATATCTGCCAATGGGGTCAGAAAAATGTTAATTCAAAGGGAAAACAAGATTCTGACCTGGAAACTTGGAAAAAAATATGGATGAAGAATATCATTTCTCTTACATTGTACCATGTTGGTAATATATCTGCTAAATGAATTCATGTAAATGCTATTCTTTGAAGTACCTGAATATGGTCATTGTACAGTATCAAAGTAGACGACTATAATGTTGCAATTAAAACAAAGATTATTGGAGTAAGTTTTACAAGAAAATACTGTATTCAGTGTGGTTGTAATTATTTGTAAAATTTACTAGCAATTTCTAGGTGATTTTTCTTTTACTGCATATTAAAGAAATTAATGTTTTTATTCATCAGGGATGCATTAAATTCATCAAAAGTGGCGGTAAAGACATTACAGTTTTTCTCGATTGCTTAAACACTATAACCAGGCTTTTGAACTAAAATTTCAAAACCATAACGCCATTTATCAAAAAGCACACCCATTTCACTAAACTATAAACACTATTCCCTGTTTCGACACATGAGTCAGATTTGTTGAACTGTCACTGCAAAACTCTACACACAAATCACTTCATTTCTCATTGCTTATACCATGTTGTCATGTATAAAGCACTAGCATTCAAAATTGTTCACTCAAGTCAGCACAGCTTCAGCTCAGTTAGCACACAATTATCCAGGTGGAAACACTAAGAGTCAAAATTAAACACACATCAATCAGAACCTTCAATAGATAGATAAAAGGGCCCAAATCAGTTTATTGCATTTTGGAACAATGGATCCAGAAAGACATGAAGGAAGAGGGATAAGAATGAGGAGTAAGGGCAAGGACAAGAAGACAAGCAGTCTCAGATGAAATTCAAGCCACTCTAGTTGCCCATGTCTTTATCAATGGTATGACTATGAGGGAGGCTGGGCTACGAGTAAGGCCAAATTTGAGTCGCTTTACCGTCGCCTCGAGAACCTTCAGGAAGGTGTGGTGGCAAACAAAATTCTATCACTGAATAAGAGACAAACATTTCCAATAGTCTTTGAGGTTTATTTTCTTGCAAGAAAAGGCCAGCAGTCGTACAGTCACACAGAGTGACACAGAGTGTGACAGTGAAGGGAGGGCATCCTTTCTCCTTTATAGTCTTGACTCCCAGAATGTTATCTTTCTAGGCAAATGATGGTATTTCAACCATATGTGGAACATTCTTAGACGTGTCCATCATATTGTCTCCATGAGTGGAGGCCCTCCTGTCACGACCAACACTCTTTACCATTCCAATACAATTCCATATTAGAATAAGGTTTGTGTGTGCTCTTTTACTGTCATATGGTGGTCACACACATCTTACTGCAAGTAAATATAAAAAAAAATTTAGAGGAGAGAGTAAAAAAAAAAGTAAAAAAAAAAGAGTAAAACAGGAAAAAAAAATGTTTTTGTGTGTGTGTTTTCTGTGTATGAATAAAAATGTGCCAATGTATCCACTGGTTGTGTCTTTTGTGTCCATCATGTGAAAAGGTTTGTGAGGGGGGAACCACAAGCAACATAATTTACCAGTTTTGGAAATGTTTTGAATTTATTGCACCAGTGTCTTAGACTATGTTGTAGTGTGTGTGATTTTGAGGGCTTGTGTGTCCTGTTTGAGGGCAAAGTTTGTTTTTTCAGCAAGAGTGAATGGTTTTGAGTGTAGAGCTTCATTTTGACCTGAAAATAGGATGTTTGGGGAATTGGGTGAGACGTTATGGATTTGTGTTTATAGTTTTGAGAATACGAGGCATAGTTTCAAGAAATGTGTTTAAGCAATCGAGAAAAACTGTAATAATGTTGCAAAAAGATTATATTTCAAATAAACGCTATTCTTTTGAACTTTCCATTCATCAAAGAATCATGAAAAATAAAATGTATGACGATTTCCACGGAAATGTGACTGTTTTCAACATTGATAATAATCATAAATGTTTCTTGATCATCAAATCATCATATTAGAGTGATTTCTGAAGGATCATGTGACACTGAAGACTGGAGTAATGATGCTGAACATTCAGCTTTGATCACAGGAATAAATTACACTTTACTGTATATTCACATAGACAACAGATGATTTACATTGGAATGATATTTCACAATTTTTTCTGTATTTTTGAATACAGTATTCAAATAATCGCAGCTGTGGTGAGCAGAAGAGACTGGAATCAGTGTAATGAAGGATAGCATCAGTATGTGAGGACTGTGATGAGCTCTTCCTCAGAAAGCGCACAGATCAAGCTCGTCTAAAGCCTTTTTTTATTTGCTTTGGCACTAAACGTCATCCCATGGTTTCACACGCGTGAGAAAAGAGTGTGTGTGTCAGTGGGAGCCATCAGGAGCTCGTGTTGTTTCGCTGTAGATGTCATGAGAACAGCTATAGTCTCGCTCACTCGTGCTGTCTCTCTGTTTCTCTTTATCGTGTGTCTGTCACGGGAGGAACTGGAGATCCAGTCTCACTCACACCACGCTTCGTTACAGCGAAGAAATCTTTATTTCTCACGGTTCTCTGAATGTTCTTTTTTTTTTTTAAATGAACATTCCATTTTGCATAATGGGAAAGTTACTTTTAAATGTTCTCTGAACATTCCGAAACATTCTGTTACATTTTAAAAAATGTTAAACATCCAAATAAAATGATTCCACAAATGATGTATAAATAATAGAGCAGATAATTCTTCTAATTAACATTACTGGAAAGTTTATTCATAACTTCTGCCAGAACGTTCCTGTTAGCTGGGTTGTTATCTTCTGTTTATTGATTATTATGTTTATTGTTTATCTGTACATCTTTCAAAACGCCCTTTATTTTTGATAGTACACTTATACTAACTGTGACTACAACCACATGTCAACTCTCTCTCATTAGAGTATTAGTAGACTGTTAGTAGGGTTAGTTGACTTGTACTTGCAAAGTTACTTCAAAATGTCAAAATAAAGTGATATTAAGTAAACAGTATATTCTATTGACTGCTAGTTGACATGTAGTTGCAAAGTTACTTATAGTAGAATATCTAAAGTGGACTATCAAAATACAGTAAAGAGTGATAGATTGTTCTATATTGAGCTCTAGGGTTCTTGACTTAATTTTAAAGTTAATTTTAAAAATGTTCTATCTAAAGAGAAATATCTTAAATGCTTTCATGTTTAATGGGTTATTTCATAAAGTATGTCTACGAGCTGTTTAATTCATTGAATGTAATTTAAATTAAAAATGAATTACAAAATGAATTAACTGAAACTAAATTCATCAAATGATCCCATACTGACAGAACCATGTAGAACATTTTCTTCTCAGAATACTGGATGTGTGTAATAATCAAACACATAAACGTCAAAGTTCAATGATAAAACTGTCTGATGAAAGTAATTTTTCAGCACATGCACACACACACACACACACACACACACACACACACACACACACACGCACGTCTCCTAGTTAGACATGTTCATTCTTTCTGTCTCTCTGATCTCGTTTGTGGATTTTTATTCCAATTGGTTTCCCATCAGGATCTTGACAGGCGAGCGGCGAGGACGATATCAGCCGGACGCAGACGAGGAGGTGACATAGACAGAGTCCGCATAATGAAATTACGTTTGGGGAGAGGGTGAATGATCGTCGGAATATGAAAGCCAGGGAAGCTCTTAGATGTGAGGACTGTATCTGTCTGATATTCTAATCTACAGTGATGAGTGGGACGCCACATCAAAGCCAGCGCTCTGTGTTTCTCTCGGATGGGAAGATGCTTTACAAGCTCTCAGGACCGATGGGCCTAAAGACCCCCTGCGTTTCGGTGCCGTATGGCGGTGGAGAAACTCGATAAGGCACCGCCGACGCATTTAGCGTTTCCGCAAATTCAAATTCCAAAGGTTGTCTTTGAAATGAGCAACGCAGTGAATGGATTTGCAGTGGAACGGGAATGAGATGCAGATTAATGATGAACTCGCGGCGCTGATGAAAGCTGTCGGCGACTGATGCCTTCGAGCGTCCGAAGCCTTTCTCGCACTTTGAGAAGTTCACGATATAATGCTGTACTGCGAACGCATGTCCTTCATTCACTGTGTTTTTTGTTTTGTATGTTAGGATTTAGTTGCTGCCATTTTTATTTAGTAAACCCACTCAACACGTGCAGGCCTAAATTTACAGTAAGATTTTGCATTGCACAGTTTTAGCATAAACAAATAAACGTAACGTGATGCATATTTGTCAGACAAGGTCAGAAACATTTGCATGGTTTATAATTTGCATCTTTTATTTAAATAATCATGTTTTTAAAATGCATTTATTCAAATTGCTCAGAATCAGCATAGTTGTGTTCACTGTGAAAATTTAGTCATTAACATTATTTATATATGGCTGTGGAACAAGCAATATTCAATTAGTTCAAATGTATTAAAACATGGTTATTATAGTTAACTAAAACTGAAATTAAAACCATAAAAAAGTTAACTGTGCCTCTTAGGGGTGTAACGATAGTCATGTCACGATTCGATACATATCACGATACTGAACTCACGATATTATTGCGATACTCCAAGACATATGATAAAAGGTTAACAAAAAATGTACTGTGGATTAAAATGCTAGATTTGATATGACATTGTGTGTGTAAATGAATAGTCTTGGACTTGGTGCTGGAAACCCAAAGCACAGGACAATAGAGACACCAGAATAACAATATTCATGATTCTGAAGCTGAAAATACTATTTTAGACGAATATGCTTGCACTCTTTCACTGACGATATGTTTAAAATAACGTAGGACACTTTTACTGGGAACATCAGACATTTGGCATTATCAGGACCCACAAATATTCACCCACTGCATTATTATACATTATATTCAACATTATTTATAGTAGTTTAATGTAGTACTGACACTAAAACTCCTTTAAAAATTTTATTTTGGGTGAACTATCCACAATACATATTGTTGCATTTTTTTATTGCGCTATATTGTGACACGATATATTATTACATCTCTAGTGCCTCTTATGGATGGCACCACAAAACCACTCTTGCTGCAGCATCTGGATCAGTTGCAGAGGTTTGACCGATGCTGGAAGGAGAGAGCATTACAATAGTCCAGTCTGGAGAGAACAAGAGCTTGGACCAGGAGTTGTGTAGCTCCGATATGAAGGACCTGATCCTCCTCATGTTGTATAAGGCAAATCTGAAGAACCGTGCAGTTCTAGCAATGTGGTCTGTAAAGTTCAACTGATCATCAATCACAACTCCAAGGTTCCTGGCTGTCCTGTATGGAGTTATGGATGATGAACCTAGCTGAATTCCAGAATGGTTGTGGTGTAGTGTTGGGTTGGCCGAGACCACAGAACAACAGTTCTGTCTTCACAAGGTTTAGTTGAAGAGATGTCTATCAGGCAGGCTGAGATGCGAGCGGCTCCCGTCAGATCCTCTCTCTGGAATGAGAAGTAGAGTTATCAGCATTGCAGTGATGGGAAAAACCATGTTTCTGAATGACAGATCCTAGTGAAGACATGTAGATGGAGAAGAGAAGCGGTCCCAGCACTGAGCCCTGAGGCACTCCAGTAGCTAGATGATAACAGTGATGGGATAAACCATGTTTCTGAATGACAGACACTAGTGATGATATGTAGATGGAGAAGAGAATCGGTCCCAGCACTGAGCCCTGAGGCACTCCAGTAGCTAGATGATAACAGTGATGAGATAAACCATGTTTCTGAATGACAGATCCTAGTGATGTCATGTAGATGGAGAAGAGAAGCGGTCCCAGCACTGAGCCCTGAGGCACTCCAGTAGCTAGATGATAACAGTGATGGGATAAACCATGTTTCTGAATGACAGACACTAGTGATGACATGTAGATGGAGAAGAGAAGTGGTCCCAGCACTGAGCCCTGAGGCACTCCAGTAGCTAGATGATAACAGTGATGGGATAAACCATGTTTCTGAATGACAGACACTAGTGATGACATGTAGATGGAGAAGAGAATCGGTCCCAGCACTGAGCCCTGAGGCACTCCAGTAGCTAGATGATAACAGTGATGGGAAAAAACATGTTTCTGAATGACAGACACTAGTGATGTCATGTAGATGGAGAAGAGAAGCGGTCCCAGCACTGAGCCCTGAGGCACTCCAGTAGCTAGATGATAACAGTGATGGGATAAACCATGTTTCTGAATGACAGATCTAGTGATGACATGTAGATGGAGAAGAGAAGCGGTCCCAGCACTGAGCCCTGAGGCACTCCAGTAGCTAGATGATAACAGTGATGGGATAAACCATGTTTCTGAATTACAGATCTAGTGATGACATGTAGATGGAGAAGAGAAGCGGTCCCAGCACTGAGCCCTGAGGCACTCCAGTAGCTAGATGATAACAGTGATGGGATAAACCATGTTTCTGAATGACAGATCCTAGTGATGTCATGTAGATGGAGAAGAGAAGTGGTCCCAGCACTGAGCCCTGAGGCACTCCAGTAGCTAGATGATAACAGTGATGGGATAAACCATGTTTCTGAATGACAGATCCTAGTGATGTCATGTAGATGGAGAAGAGAAGTGGTCCCAGCACTGAGCCCTGAGGCACTCCAGTAGCTAGATGATAACAGTGATGGGATAAACCATGTTTCTGAATGACAGATCCTAGTGATGTCATGTAGATGGAGAAGAGAAGTGGTCCCAGCACTGAGCCCTGAGGCACTCCAGTAGCTAGATGATAACAGTGATGGGATAAACCATGTTTCTGAATGACAGATCCTAGTGATGTCATGTAGATGGAGAAGAGAAGTGGTCCCAGCACTGAGCCCTGAGGCACTCCAGTAGCTAGATGATAACAGTGATGGGATAAACCATGTTTCTGAATGACAGATCCTAGTGATGTCATGTAGATGGAGAAGAGAAGTGGTCCCAGCACTGAGCCCTGAGGCACTCCAGTAGCTAGATGATAACAGTGATGGGATAAACCATGTTTCTGAATGACAGACACTAGTGATGACATGTAGATGGAGAAGAGAATCGGTCCCAGCACTGAGCCCTGAGGCACTCCAGTAGCTAGATGATAACAGTGATGGGAAAAAACATGTTTCTGAATGACAGACACTAGTGATGACATGTAGATGGAGAAGAGAAGCGGTCCCAGCACTGAGCCCTGAGGCACTCCAGTAGCTAGATGATAACAGTGATGGGATAAACCATGTTTCTGAATGACAGACACTAGTGATGTCATGTAGATGGAGAAGAGAAGCGGTCCCAGCACTGAGCCCTGAGGCACTCCAGTAGCTAGATGATAACAGTGATGGGATAAACCATGTTTCTGAATGACAGATCCTAGTGATGTCATGTAGATGGAGAAGAGAAGCGGTCCCAGCACTGAGCCCTGAGGCACTCCAGTAGCTAGATGATAACAGTGATGGGATAAACCATGTTTCTGAATGACAGATCCCAGTGATGACATGTAGATGGAGAAGAGAAGTGGTCTCAGCACTGAGCCCTGAGGCACTCCAGTAGCTAGATGATAACAGTGATGGGATAAACCATGTTTCTGAATGACAGACACTAGTGATGACATGTAGATGGAGAAGAGAAGCGGTCCCAGCACTGAGCCCTGAGGCACTCCAGTAGCTAGATGATAACAGTGATGGGATAAACCATGTTTCTGAATGACAGATCCTAGTGATGACATGTAGATGGAGAAGAGAAGCGGTCCCAGCACTGAGCCCTGAGGCACTCCAGTAGCTAGATGATAACAGTGATGGGATAAACCATGTTTCTGAATGACAGATCCTAGTGATGACATGTAGATGGAGAAGAGAAGCGGTCCATCACTGAGCCCTGAGGCACTCCAGTAGCTAGATGATAACAGTGATGGGATAAACCATGTTTCTGAATGACAGATCCCAGTGATGACATGTAGATGGAGAAGAGAAGTGGTCTCAGCACTGAGCCCTGAGGCACTCCAGTAGCTAGATGATAACAGTGATGGGATAAACCATGTTTCTGAATGACAGATCCTAGTGATGACATGTAGATGGAGAAGAGAAGCGGTCCATCACTGAGCCCTGAGGCACTCCAGTAGCTAGATGATAACAGTGATGGGATAAACCATGTTTCTGAATGACAGATCTAGTGATGACATGTAGATGGAGAAGAGAAGCGGTCCCAGCACTGAGCCCTGAGGCACTCCAGTAGCTAGATGATAACAGTGATGGGATAAACCATGTTTCTGAATGACAGATCCCAGTGATGACATGTAGATGGAGAAGAGAAGTGGTCTCAGCACTGAGCCCTGAGGCACTCCAGTAGCTAGATGATAACAGTGATGGGATAAACCATGTTTCTGAATGACAGATCCTAGTGATGTCATGTAGATGGAGAAGAGAAGCGGTCCCAGCACTGAGCCCTGAGGCACTCCAGTAGCTAGATGATAACAGTGATGGGATAAACCATGTTTCTGAATGACAGATCTAGTGATGACATGTAGATGGAGAAGAGAAGCGGTCCCAGCACTGAGCCCTGAGGCACTCCAGTAGCTAGATGATAACAGTGATGGGATAAACCATGTTTCTGAATGACAGATCCCAGTGATGACATGTAGATGGAGAAGAGAAGTGGTCTCAGCACTGAGCCCTGAGGCACTCCAGTAGCTAGATGATAACAGTGATGGGATAAACCATGTTTCTGAATGACAGACACTAGTGATGACATGTAGATGGAGAAGAGAAGCGGTCCCAGCACTGAGCCCTGAGGCACTCCAGTAGCTAGATGATAACAGTGATGGGATAAACCATGTTTCTGAATGACAGATCCTAGTGATGACATGTAGATGGAGAAGAGAAGCGGTCCATCACTGAGCCCTGAGGCACTCCAGTAGCTAGATGATAACAGTGATGGGATAAACCATGTTTCTGAATGACAGATCTAGTGATGACATGTAGATGGAGAAGAGAAGCGGTCCCAGCACTGAGCCCTGAGGCACTCCAGTAGCTAGATGATAACAGTGATGGGATAAACCATGTTTCTGAATGACAGATCCCAGTGATGACATGTAGATGGAGAAGAGAAGTGGTCTCAGCACTGAGCCCTGAGGCACTCCAGTAGCTAGATGATAACAGTGATGGGATAAACCATGTTTCTGAATGACAGATCCCAGTGATGACATGTAGATGGAGAAGAGAAGTGGTCTCAGCACTGAGCCCTGAGGCACTCCAGTAGCTAGATGATAACAGTGATGGGATAAACCATGTTTCTGAATGACAGATCTAGTGATGACATGTAGATGTAGAAGAGAAGCGGTCCCAGCACTGAGCCCTGAGGCACTCCAGTAGCTAGATGATAACAGTGATGGGATAAACCATGTTTCTGAATGACAGATCCTAGTGATGACATGTAGATGGAGAAGAGAAGCGGTCCATCACTGAGCCCTGAGGCACTCCAGTAGCTAGATGATAACAGTGATGGGATAAACCATGTTTCTGAATGACAGATCTAGTGATGACATGTAGATGGAGAAGAGAAGCGGTCCCAGCACTGAGCCCTGAGGCACTCCAGTAGCTAGATGATAACAGTGATGGGATAAACCATGTTTCTGAATGACAGATCCCAGTGATGACATGTAGATGGAGAAGAGAAGTGGTCTCAGCACTGAGCCCTGAGGCACTCCAGTAGCTAGATGATAACAGTGATGGGATAAACCATGTTTCTGAATGACAGATCCCAGTGATGACATGTAGATGGAGAAGAGAAGTGGTCTCAGCACTGAGCCCTGAGGCACTCCAGTAGCTAGATGATAACAGTGATGGGATAAACCATGTTTCTGAATGACAGATCTAGTGATGACATGTAGATGTAGAAGAGAAGCGGTCCCAGCACTGAGCCCTGAGGCACTCCAGTAGCTAGATGATAACAGTGATGGGAGAAACCATGTTTCTGAATGACAGATCTAGTGATGACATGTAGATGGAGAAGAGAAGCGGTCCCAGCACTGAGCTCTGAGGCACTCCAGTAGCTAGATGATAACAGTGATGGGATAAACCATGTTTCTGAATGACAGACACTAGTGATGACATGTAGATGGAGAAGAGAAGTGGTCCCAGCACTGAGCCCTGAGGCACTCCAGTAGCTAGATGATAACAGTGATGGGATAAACCATGTTTCTGAATGACAGATCCCAGTGATGACATGTAGATGGAGAAGAGAAGTGGTCTCAGCACTGAGCCCTGAGGCACTCCAGTAGCTAGATGATAACAGTGATGGGATAAACCATGTTTCTGAATGACAGATCCCAGTGATGACATGTAGATGGAGAAGAGAAGTGGTCTCAGCACTGAGCCCTGAGGCACTCCAGTAGCTAGATGATAACAGTGATGGGGTAAACCATGTTTCTGAATGACAGACACTAGTGATGACATGTAGATGGAGAAGAGAAGTGGTCCCAGCACTGAGCCCTGAGGCACTCCAGTAGCTAGATGATAACAGTGATGGGATAAACCATGTTTCTGAATGACAGACACTAGTGATGACATGTAGATGTAGAAGAGAAGCGGTCCCAGCACTGAGCCCTGAGGCACTCCAGTAGCTAGATGATAACAGTGATGGGATAAACCATGTTTCTGAATGACAGATCCTAGTGATGACATGTAGATGGAGAAGAGAAGCGGTCCCAGCTCTGAGCCCTGAGGCACTCCAGTAGCTAGATGATAACAGTGATGGGATAAACCATGTTTCTGAATGACAGATCTAGTGATGTCTTGTAGATGGAGAAGAGAAGCTCCCAACACTGAGCCCTGAGGCACTCCAGTAGCTAGATGTTGGTCTTAGACACCTCAATAGTTTGAATTAGATTTTATTTATATATTTTCTGTTTTCAATTTTGTTTTATTTAAAATGTTAATAAATTTATTGTGTGGTTTTGTTATTTTTATTCGTTTTTCTTTTTTATATTTTAATTATATATCTATATAATTAAAAAAAGAGTTTTATTTCAGTTGTAGTTAATTTAGTATATCAAGTTCAACTAAATGAGCTGAAATAAAGTATATTATAAAGTATAAAGTGAGGTATTATCTTACCTCACACTCTTTCACCATTGAAACTGAAGCATCACCTGGAATTCATGTTTGGAATCTGTGAACCGTGAAGCTCCGCCTTCTTTGATTTAATTGGTCCTCTCACACATCGTGACATTGATGTGCGCTGAGGCAGCCCAGCCTAAAAACTCACTTTTAAAACTTCTTGTCAATAAACAGAGCAGTATGAAGAATACTGTCACCATTATGTTCTGTTAGTTTCTGTTTTCAAGGACCTTCAGTTTGTTTTCATTTGTCACGTGTCTTTGGTTACGGTCATTATATAGCTCATTTGCACCAGCTGTACTCTATTAATCATCTCGTTTGTGTTTATTACTTAAGTTGTACCCTTGCTGTCTTTCCTTGTCCGATCACCGTTATGTTTAGTTCTGTTTGCTATCGCCTGTCTGAGGTATTTTGATTAAACTTTGAGTATTCTGATCTGGATCCGTCTATCTTCGTCTTCCTGCCTGAAACACGACTGTGACAAATACATATTGGGAGGAACAATCTGGCCTTTTTTAATTGTGATCCTCCTGCTCAATGCCTAAGATGGTTTCGGCCCTGGATAAACTTTTGCATCAGGCTTTGGACATTTGGAAATATGGACATGTTTGACAGAAAACGTGCTTAACAATCTACTTGATTCCAGTTCTGCCGCATCTATTCTATTAAATGCATTGAAGCACACATTTGCACACATTTCTCTCTGTCTCTCGCTCTGAGCTCCAGGGGGAAACGAAGATCCTGAAGTTGAAGAACCTGAGACCCAAGGACTACGCCAACTACAGTTGCATCGCCTCCGTACGAAACGTGTGCGGCATCGCTGACCGCAAAGTCGTCTTCAGACTGACCAATAAAACAGGTGAGGCTCTTCAGGCAGTGAAGTAAGTAAGCAATAAGGTACTCGAGACCAAGTCCCTGACCATGAACAGCAACAGAAGTTACATTATTTCACCGTTAGATGGCAGGAAAGACTGTCTTTATGAGTGAGTCAGTGACTAGAGAAGACTTTTATATTGAAAGGACTGAAACTTGTGAACATGGAGAAGCAGCTGACAAATGACTAGCGTGTCCGGCACTGGAAAACCCCTTAACTGTTAAAAGGACAATATATTGCAGCGGGCATTTATACAGATTTTTTATTACGAATATTGGACTGACCTGAAGAAAAATACACTGGTGATACTTTTAATTTGCTTTATAACTGTATCATATCTCTCTTTTAATTCCTTTTATAACTGTTTTAGTTTTCCTTGCTTTTATTTTGTGATTATTTGTGATTTTAATTCCTTTCTGTGTAAAGCACTTTGAATTGCCATAGTGTAATGTGTTATATAAATACATAGCGCTATATAAATAAACTTGCCTTGCCTAAAAAAGGACTAATTAAAGCAAATGCATATTAATAGTTATGACAATATTATGGCCAATGCCAATAGCTGATAATCTTAAGTAGGGTTGGATATCGTTCGAATTTTAATGATTTTGATTCCGATTCTTATTGATTCTTAATTTCGTAAAAGGTAAAAAAAGAAAAACAGATATCATTCACATTTAATCTTATTGCAAAACATTTAATTGAAGCTGAATATCATGAACAAAAATCAACAGGCTAAAGAACACTTAAATAATAATAATAATAATATGTTTATTTTATATAGTGCCTTTCTACAAACTCAAGGTCGCTTTACAAAAAAAAAAAAAAAAAAAAAAAAAACTTAACAGAAGACAAAGAAACAATACAGATAAACCGAAAAGGCAACATAATTGTGTAATTTTAGCTTAACTAATATAAATTTCAAGCATTATTACAGACAAGTAAACACTAAGTAATTAAACCAGAACAATTAGCAATGGCAACAAATGATGTCGTCCTGCAGCTCCGGCCTCCATTAAGCTGTTGGTGGAGGACCCGATCGTGGTGAACCCGGGCCAGACGGTGTCTCTGGTGTGCATCAGCACCGGAGGAGAGCCGGAGCCGAGCCTCACCTGGACCAGCAGTGCCGGATCTCTGCCGGAGAAGAGCCTGATGAAGGACGGGACCCTCACGATTCCCGCGGTCTCCTCTGAGGACGCCGGGATCTACGGGTGCGTCGCCAGCAACAACGTGGGAAACCCGGCAAAGAAATCCACTACCATCATCGTTAGAGGTAAAAAAACAAAAACAAAAAAAAAACAACAACTTTGATTACTTTTATGTCTTAAAATAGCAATGATATATGCATTTAGAAGATTCTTTAAGATCTTTAAAGCAATTTATCAAGGAGTCGACAATAATCGCAATATAATGCCAGGTATATTTGTCAACTATTATGAAGCAAACATCAGAGTGAGTGTGTGTGTGTGTGAGTGTGAGAGTGTGTGAGTGAGTGTGTGTGTGTGTGTGAGTGAGTGTGTGTGTAAATGAGTGAGTGAGTGTGTGTGTGTGTGTGTGTGTGTGTGTGTGTGTGTGTGTGTGTGTGTGTGTGTGTGTGTGTGTGTGTGTGTGTGTGTGTGTGTGTGTGTGTGTCTTTGCCTTATTGTGAAAGAGTGATGAGGGAGCAACTGCTGTTCTAGCGCTCGTTCTGAAAGCTGCATGAAATCCTCAATTTTGCTTCCAGAATCAGTTCATCAGTCCAGTGTGATTTTAAATATTGATTGTCACACCAAAGGAGCTCCTTGTGAAACGACGTTTCTTGTGTCTCTTTGAGGCTGTTAGTCTGTGAAATGTAGATCAGGTTTATATCACAGTTCTCGTTTGGCTGTGAAGGGAAGAGCCTTTGGCACATCGCAGCCTAAATGATTGTTAAAGGCACAATTACGATGAAGTCATTTGTGTGAATCTCATCAAACTGTCAAAAACTGTTCAGGCCAAAATATAAGCAGTCATATTTTGTGCGAAGAAAATTAAGCCTGTTGTTAGGACCCTTAAGATTTTTTGCATAGTAACATTTCATTTCATGACAGTTAATGCACCCCACGCTTTACACCACTGCACCCCACGCTTTACACCACTGCATCCCATGCTTTACACCACTGCATCTCACGCTTTACACCACTGCATCTCATGCTTTACACCACTGCATCTCATGCTTTACACCACTGCATCTCACGCTTTACACCACTGCATCTCACGCTTTACACCACTGCATCTCACGCTTTACACCACTGCATCTCACGCTTTACACCACTGCATCTCATGCTTTACACCACTGCATCCCACGCTTTACACCACTGCATCCCGCGCTTTACACCACTGCATCTCATGCTTTACACCACTGCATCTCATGCTTTACACCACTGCATCTCACGCTTTACACCACTGCATCTCACGCTTTACACCACTGCATCTCACGCTTTACACCACTGCATCTCACGCTTTACACCACTGCATCTCATGCTTTACACCACTGCATCTCATGCTTTACACCACTGCATCTCACGCTTTACACCACTGCATCTCATGCTTTACACCACTGCATCTCACGCTTTACACCACTGCATCTCACGCTTTACACCACTGCATCTCATGCTTTACACCACTGCATCCCACGCTTTACACCACTGCATCCCGCGCTTTACACCACTGCATCCCATGCTTTACACCACTGCATCCCACGCTTTACACCACTGCATCCCATGCTTTACACCACTGCATCCCATGCTTTACACCACTGCATCCCACGCTTAACACCACTGCATCCCACGCTTTACACCACTGCATCCCATGCTTTACACCACTGCATCCCACGCTTTACCCCACTGCATCCCACGCTTTACTCCACTGCATCCCACTCTTTACACCACTGCATCCCACTGCATCCCACTGCACACCACTGCATCCCACTGCACACCACTGCATCCCACGCTTTACACCACTGCATCCCACGCTTTACACCACTGCATCCCACGCTTTACACCACTGCATCCCACGCTTTACACCACTGCATCCCACTGCACACCACTGCATCCCACGCTTTACACCACTGCATCCCACGCTTTACACCACTGCATCCCACGCTTTACACCACTGCATCCCACGCTTTACACCACTGCATCCCATGCTTTACACCACTGCATCCCACGCTTTACACCACTGCATCCCACTGCACACCACTGCATCCCACGCTTAACACCACTGCATCCCACGCTTAACACCACTGCATCCCACTGCACACCACTGCATCCCACGCTTTACACCACTGCATCCCACGCTTTACACCACTGCATCCCACGCTTTACACCACTGCATCCCACGCTTTACACCACTGCATCCCACTGCACACCACTGCATCCCACGCTTTACACCACTGCATCCCACTGCACACCACTGCATCCCACGCTTTACACCACTGCATCCCACGCTTAACACCACTGCATCTCACGCTTTACACCACTGCATCCCACGCTTTACACCACTGCATCCCACGCTTTACACCACTGCATCCCACGCTTTACACCACTGCATCCCACGCTTTACTCCACTGCATCCCACGCTTTACTCCACTGCATCCCACGCTTTACTCCACTGCATCCCACGCTTTACCCCACTGCATCCCACGCTTTACTCCACTGCATCCCACGCTTTACACCACTGCATCCCACGCTTTACCCCACTGCATCCCACGCTTTACTCCACTGCATCCCACTCTTTACACCACTGCATCCCACTGCATCCCACTGCACACCACTGCATCCCACGCTTTACACCACTGCATCCCACGCTTTACACCACTGCATCCCACGCTTTACAC
>NC_138231.1:1479295-1494295 GCF_964197995.2 Scardinius erythrophthalmus | reverse complement strand
ACCAATTATCCCATGACTAACTGCTGGTCGAAGTAGTTGTATAAAAGAAATTGATTAAAATAAAACCCAAAAATAACAAAATATAAATATTTAGTAAAAACAAGAAAGCAATAAAAATATTTTTTTTCTTTTTAGGGATATATATATATATATAGAATAATAAAATATGTCTGGCTCATATTGCACACCCAAAAATAAAACAATAATATTTTACAAAATATATATTTCTTTTTAAGGCCATACAAATGTAATTTTTCTGCAGAATATTTCACCCTTCATCAGGACAGATGCTTTGAATTAATTGAGTTATAGTTTAGTCAGCGCTTTAATATGACTGTAATCTGAATTTGAATATTTTGCCCCCCAGAGAAATTCGATTTATTTAATTTTCTCTTCAAGCAATTACATTCCATCTTTCCCCGATTATTTGTGATATTTAATCAGCCCTCATCTCATCTGCTCAGTGTTTTCCAGGAGAGTGCGACGGCAGATTCACAGATATAAACGCTCTGTCTCTGATAGACGATGATCTAATGCGATTTGCGTTTGTTGATTTTGAGTCTGCGACATTTTAATGATCTGGTCCGGCAGAGCAACGCTCTGATCCGCGGCACGGGCGTCTTTTGTGGCCGTTATCTGATGTGAAAAGGTCACCGTTGCTGCGTGTTTTTCAGCTCAACAGGGTGAGAAATGAACACCCGCCAGACGCCAGACGCAGGTGATTGTGTATTATCTCGAGTCACTCGAGCGGGTGACCGGCTCACACTGACCTTGCACATTGTTCAATGCCGAGACAAGGTCTTAATGAAGTAGCATTTGAACTAGTTTTACATGCATATCTTTATTTGAAGCCTTATGAGTCCCTTGATGTCGTGTTTGGTCTCTACTAGAACAGGTTTTCCTGCTTGAATGTTGGTTATTCTCCTCATATTCTCCATTGTTGCGGCTCCTCTCTTCCCAGTCTGTCAGTAACGCTCTGTTTACTTCCTGTCTCTATGAAGCCCCTCCTTCTGAAACGCACACTGTGCTCTGATTGGTCGGCTGGAGCAGTGTGGTGTGATTGGTCGAGCGCTTCGAGTGTGTTTGGGAAATGCCCCGCCCCTTACCATAACTGCCAGTTTAACACACTACTAACTAACTCAACCAGGCCCCGGCCCTTTATTCTGCGCATGAATTATTATAATGAGGAATATTGGGACGTGTTCGTTCCCGGAAGAAACTCACGACTACAATGGAGGCAATTTACTTTTATTTATCAAGGCCGCATTAAATTGATTAAAAGTGACAGTAAACACATTTATAGTGTTACAAAAAATAATATTTCAAATAAACGCTGTTCTTTTGAACTTTCTATTCATAAAAGAATCCTGGAAAATAAAATGTCTCACAGTTTTTGTTTTCAACACTGATAATAATCATAAGTGTTTCTTGATCACCAAATCCTCATATTAGAGTGATTTGTGAAGGATCATGTGACACTGAAGACTGGAGTAATGATGCTGAAAATTCAGCTTTGATCACAGGAATAAATTACACTTTACTGTATATTCACATAGAAAACAGATGATTTACATTAGAATAATATTTCACTCTTTTTACTGTATTTTGATCAAATTAATGCAGTCTGTAATAACATCTGGGCTGCGTTCAGCCCCGACAAAACGTTTTTTAAACAGAAACGGTGATGTGTTGAACACACTGTTCTGATGATGCTAGAGTTGCAACTACGGCAGTTGAGAAGGCCATTCTTTGTGTTCTTTGTGAAGAATTTTCTAAGCCTGATGAAGTCGGTATAAATATATGTTTAATACTACAAAATATGCCCGATGTTACAGTTACTGCACTTGCCGCCCAGAACAAAAGAGAACATCCCAATCGAGTGAAGGGATTGCTGAAACTGAAGCACACATCTTACCTAATTCAGACTAAAACACATCTATTTAGCCTCACATACTGACTTTATTTGTAGTTCATACTGTTTTAATACTCTGTATTTTCTTTCTCATTTTTAGGAAAAGCACTTAATTACCATTGTTTATTTCTATACCAAATGTCATACACTTGCAATGAAGCAAAAAATATAAACAACTACATCATTATGTTGATATCCTATATTTCTACAATAAAACTTAAGACAAACATGTCTTCTAATATCCTCAGTTGACGTTCAACCCGGAAACCGTAGCAAAACGTTGCGCGCCATTTTGAACTTGAACGTGCCCCTGTTTTGTACCATTGTAATACACTGACATCCACCAATCACAGTGGAGATGAGAGTCACATGATCAATCAAAGCTCATCACAAGCAGCTCTTCCATAAGAGAATGAATACTAATATACAGAAGCAGCACACACACACTAAACACTGTCATGGTCACACACATGCCATTTAAAAATGCAATCAACATTAAATGTAACATAAAACCCTAATGTAGATAACTGATTAGAAAAAAATATGAAAAACTATGAAGAAACAGTTATTTCAACAAAAATACATCAGATGTGAAGTGTCACGCAGGGAATTGTGGGAATGTCAATTGACGATTTTTCACTGTAAATTATACAATGACTTGTTCTTTTTCACTTCCAAATAAGGGTATTTTACTGTAAAATTACATTAAATGTACGGTTAGATCTATCACGGTTATTCACAGTATATAGTGCGGAAACTTTCTGTTAACCAATTAACTGTTTTTCAACCATAGCATTTTTACAGTCTTTTACCATTAAAATCACAGAAATGTATTAGATCAGTGTAGTAGATGAAGTTGCTTGTCATCCGTGAAACAGCGTTCTGGTGATGAAAACATGCATGAAAAGGTGGAGCTGTGTGTCTCCATCCACGAGTCTCCTGTGTCTGAGTCTGATAGGCTGCGTTTGTTTCTGCGTTCTTCATGCTCTTCAAATCCTCCTCCTCCTCATTTCAGCCTGATAATGTCATGCAGGAGAAGATAAAAAGATTCCCCCGCTCCGACTGCTCTTTTGTTTGCAAGATAAAATTCCGCCATCTGAATGCCGTAATAAACAGTCTGCATGCGAAATGAATCTAGATGTGTATCTGAAACACTGGCGAATGACGAAGCGTGTGCCTTTCCAGAGGACGACTTCGGATTAGCAACTTAAAATGCTCTTATTCTTCTTTTGCAGCGGTTTATATTTTCCAGCGCGGCAAATAAAAGGCTTTTGCTAAAGCCTTCATGTATAGTGCATTATAAAGGTGTTCATAATGTACATTATAATGCATTATATCTTTTCATATGCAAGTGTAGCAAAAGTCAAAGTACTTCCATGTTGTTTTTAAGCAGTTTCAAACATCACAATAAACACCATCAACGCTAAATATGAAGAGTGATGCAGAAAATAAGATGTGCACTAACATAACACTTTACTTGCCTGTGTATAATGGATTATAGATGTATTTTAAATGCATTAATTATGCACCTTACAATGCATTGTAATGAATAACTGTAATCACAGTTATAAAACGTTATAATACTCATCTATTCATTGAACACACATTTAGAAAGTATAATGCATCAAAAAAACATGATAAACAACCAGCAAATACTATAATGCATTTTGACTTCCTCAACGAGAAACAGAATATGAGGGTTTGACAGGACTTTATAAATCGAGACTTGATTGGATGGAGACCGTCAGGCTACAATATTATTGGCTAATATTATTTCCCCCTCCCCCTCAGCCTCAGTGACATCATCAGAAAAGGAAATGCCATTGCATTTCAACGAAAGATTATGCAGAGATTAATTTCTGTCTTTAGAGTGACGTAACTGATAAATCAATCATGAATAGACCAGGAACATGAATTAAGAAGGTAAATGACTGATTTCTGTCTGTGTTTTTGCTGTAATGTGTCGCTCTGGACTCTCTGACCTCACTTTTCTTCTATTTCATTGGACATGTTACGGACGCTGCTATTTCAGGCCTGTTGAAGCATCAGAGCGTGAAGCATCAGCTTTAGCTGCTCGGTTAAAGATGAACTATTACTGCAAAGTCTTGGTGTTGTTTCAGGCTCTACTAGAACAGGTTTTCCTGCTTGAATGTTGATTATTCTCCTCATATCCTCCATTGTTGCGGCTCCTCTCTTCCCAGTCTGTCAGTAACGCTCTGTTTGCTTCCTGTCTCTATGAAGCCCCTCCTTCTGAAAAGCACACTGTGCTCTGATTGGTCGGCTGGAGCAGTGTGTTGTGATTGGTCAAGTGCTTCGAGTGTGTTTGGGAAATGTCCCGCCCCTTACCATAACCGCCAGTTTAACACACCACTGACTAACTCAACCAGGCCCCGCCCCTTTATTCTGGGCATTAATTATTATAATGAGGAATATTGTGATGTGTTCGTTCCCGGAAGAAACCCACGACTACAATGGATTGTGTTGTGATTGGTCGAGCGTGTTTGGGAAATATCTCGCTGTTTTGAGCATTGAGTAGTACAAATGATTGATTTTGGAGAACCCCCTAACCCTAAATATGAGCACTAGTGATGATGCTTAGATGAACAAGGTAATGTTTATTGTTTAAATCCCTGACATTAAAGACTTTATATACACACACACACACACACGCTCACACACTCACACACACACTTACAGAATCTTCATGAACAAGTTAGTTCAAATTAGTTAAGCGGCGCTTGAGTCCTGAGGTTTGTAATAACGTAGGATTGTAGTGACGGTTAGTTGACGGTGTTTCTTCTGATTTGTGTGGTTCCAGCGCTGAAGAAAGGTCGTTTCTGGATCACCCCTGACCCGTACCACAACGACGACAACATCCAGATCGGGCGCGAGGTGAAGATCTCCTGCCAGGTGGAGGCGACTCCCCCCGAGGAGCTGCAGTTCAGCTGGCTGAAGAACGGCCGGGCGTTACGCAGCTCCGAGCGGATGGTGATCACACAGACCGACCCCGACATCTCCCCCGGAACCACCAACCTGGACATCATCGACCTGAAGTTCACCGACTTCGGCACCTACACCTGTGTGGCGTCGCTGAGAGGAGGAGGCATTCCTGAGATCAGCATCGATGTTAACATCTCCTCTACGACTGGTGAGTCTCAGACCCGACCAGGGACACACACACACTCGCGCACACACACTCACGCAGATAAACAAACTCACACACACACACTCGAACAGACACACACACGCACACACACACACACACACACACACGCACACACACTCGCGCAGATAAACAAACTCACACACACACACTCGCACAGACACACACACGCACACTCGCGCAGACAAACACACACACACACACACTCACACACACACACTCGCACAGACACACACACGCACACTCGCGCAGAAAAACACACACACACACACACACTCACACACACACACTCGCACAGTGTCTTGTGATGAGACTGTCAGCTGATTGGCCGTGGGCGGATGAGGGCGTGTCCTGTGAAGGGGCTGTCAGCTGATTGGCCGTGGGTGGATGAGGGCGTGTCTTTTAGGATCATCTGCTTATCCGCTGCAGTGCTTCTGAAGGACCAATTACAGCTCATTGCACATGTGCCAGGGATTCACGCTGAGGAAACGTTTCGACTGAGAATGAGCCCAGAACATTCAGCGCTTGAACACAGCAGAGCCAAACACACCTTTCCTGCAGTCCAACGCAGAGAGAGAGAGAGAGAGGGAGAGAGGGAGAGAGAGAGAGGCAGAGGGAGAGAGAGAGGGAGAGAGAGAGAGAGAGAGAGAGAGAGAGAGAGAGAGAGAGAGAGGGAGAGAGAGAGAGAGGGGGAGAGAGGGAGAGAGAGAGAGAGGGGGAGAGAGGGAGAGAGAGAGAGAGGGGGAGAGAGGGGGAGAGAGGGAGAGAGAGAGAGAGAGGGAGAGAGGGAGAGAGGGAGAGAGAGAGAGGCAGAGGGAGAGAGAGAGGGAGAGAGAGAGAGAGAGAGAGAGAGAGAGAGAGGGGGAGAGAGGGAGAGAGAGAGAGAGGGGGAGAGAGGGAGAGAGAGAGAGAGGGGGAGAGGGGGAGAGAGGGAGAGAGAGAGAGGCAGAGGGAGGGAGAGAGAGAGAGAGGAGAGAGAGAGAGAGAGAGAGAGAGAGAGAGAGAGAGAGAGAGAGAGAGAGAGAGAGGATTAAACAACGTTTATTAAATTTTCAATTATATCTCACACATTCACAATAATACTATAAAAAATAAAAATAATAATTAAACCACATAAAACATTAATTAGATATTCAAAACCAACTGACCCTCAAAAACCTCACATAAGACATCTTTACAACACCAGATATCACAAAAAAACATTTCATTTTTCACCAGTTTGTAGAATGCAAATTCAATCTTGATTCTTCCACCCACTAGTTTTCTAAACATCATCTCCACAACAGTAGACCCAAGTTGTGTTCCTTCATTTTTCCTTGTTTTCCAGATTGCTAATTTTGCTGTACCCAACAAATAATTTAATAAGCATGTCATCCTTCTCATAGAATACCTATACTTAACACCTCCAATAAATATTTGATCTGAAAATTCTTCATCAAAATCTTTAAACAAATCTTTAAGAAAATTAAAAATATCTTGTAATCTTCCACATTTTAAAAATAAATGCTCTAAGTCTTCTTGGTTTCCACAAAATCTACATTCCCCCCCCCACTGCTGGATTCAAGTGTGCCACATGTCTGTCTGTAGATAAGCCTCCACTGTCGATCCGCAGTACGCTTCTCTATAGGAGGCTTATACAGGGCTCTCCACCTGTCCCTCACGAGGAAGTCTGGTCCTAACAAACTTGGCCACTTTGAAGCTTTTATTCTCTTGAGAAAAACTTGATGTGTGACTTTTACTGAAGAATAGTAAATCGCTTTCTTTGACGTAGATTTAAAACAGTCCAGCTGTGGTGTATCAAAAGACAAAATTGAGTCCATATTTACATCCACCGTTTCCTCAAGTATGGCTGGAGACACTCTGATTTTTGGAAATTCTTCTTCTATATCTCTTAAGTCCATTGACCGACGTCTTTCAATGTACTCTCTATGCCCACTTGGTAAAACATTCCAGATCTCCTCTGTCAGTTTCGAGACAAGACGATCAGATTTCAATCCTGTCACTTCTTTAAGAATTCCAACCGGCTTCCACCCATCATCGTCCAAGAGATGTCTGATTTTTACAATCCCATTGCGCTTCAAAACTGCAGATATGCTTACTGAAGACAACAGCCTTGTTTGGATCATTGGATTAAAAAATAATGGTTCTTCCAGAATCCAATGCCCTGTGTCATCACTACTTCGATCCACTTTAAAAACTGTTTTCCAGGACTGAAACATTGACTTATAGAAGGGAGTAATCTCTGACAGACACACCTTCCCCAAGTCCATTATGAACATATGTTTATCCAACCCGAGCCCGCCTGCGTTCTTCAAAATTAATCTTGCAGTATGGGCCCAAGTCAAGTCTTTATGATATAAAAGTCTTTGTGCTGCTTGTATCCTGTAAGAAATCAGTCGACTTCTCACATCCACGAGCCCTTGACCTCCTTCATGGACAGGTAAATAGAGTGCAGCCGCATGGATCCAGTGCGCCCCACTCCAAAAAAAGTTCACAATTGTCCTTTGTATTTTACGAACCAACTCCAGTGGAGGCTCCACAACAGTCATTTTATGCCACAATGTCGAGGCCGCCAAGTTGTTAATGACCAAGACTCGCCCTCTGTACGACAATTGTGGTAATAGCCAGGTCCATTTAGACAATCGGGCTGTTCACTTTCTCTAGCAATCCCTCCCAGTTTCTCATCTGAAAATGTTCATTTCCTAAAAAAATACCTAATGTTTTTATCCCCTCTCTGCTCCAAAGTAAACCACATGGTAGTTTTGGAGGTCCTACTTCTTCCCAATTGCCAATAATAAATCCCTCACTTTTCCCCCAATTCACTCTGGCTGAGGATGCTTTTTCATATTTTCCAATAATTTCCGTTAAAACTTTCACATCATTTTGACTTTTTATGAACACTGTCACATCATCAGCATATGCTGACAGGGATACTTTAAATGTACTCTTTAAATCTGGAAGTGAAATACCGATTAGCTGTTTCCTTAATCTGCACAAAAAAGGTTCGATTACTAGACTATACAACTGTCCAGAAAGTGGACAGCCTTGTCTGATACCCCTGGACATCATGATAGGTGCACTCAATCAACCTCCAGCTTTAACCATAACAAATGCATTAGAATACAACAATTTTATATAAGATATAAAATTATCCCCAAACCCGAATTCTTTCAACACATTGAAAAGATAGCCATGATCAACTTGGTCAAAAGCTTTCTCTTGATCAAGCGAAAGAATCCCCAAATTAAGATTATTACTTTGACTAAAATCAATCACATCACGCAATAAAAATAAATTATCCATAATTGTTCTATCTGGTATATATGGAAGCTTGTTTCCGCCACAGAATAAAACATTTTAAAAGATAATTGCGACTTTTTATCTCACAATTGCGAGTTTACATCTCGCAATTCTGACTTTATTTCTCAGAATTGCGAGATATAAAGTCAGAATTGCGTGTTATAAAGTCAGAATTGCGAGATATAAAGTCAGAATTGCGTGTTATAAAGTCAGAATTGCGAGATATAAAGTCGCAATTGCGTGTTATAAAGTCAGAATTGCGAGATATAAAGTCAGAATTGTGAGATATAAAGTCAGAATTCTGACTTTTTTTCTCGCAATTGCGACTTTATATCACGCAATTCTGACTTTATATCTCGCAATTCTGACTTTATATCATGCAATTGGGAGATATAAAGTCAGAATTGCATGATATAAAGTCGCAATTGCGTGTTATAAAGTCAGAATTGTGAGATAAACTATTCCGAGGTAAAAAAAAAAAAAAAGTCAGTCTTTTTTTTCCCCTTAGAATTGGGCTTTATATCTCACAATTGTGAGAAATTTGTGTGTGAGAAAATATGTCAGAATTGCGAGATATAAACTCGCCATTGTATGTTATAAAGTCAGAATTGCGTGATATAAAGTCGCAATTGCGAGAAAAAAAGTCAGAATTCTGACTTTATAACACGCAATTGCGACTTTATTTCACGCAATTCTGACTTTATATCTCGAAATTCTGAGAAATAAAGTCAGGATTGCGAGATGTAAACTCGCAATTGTGAGATAAAAAGTCGCAATTATTATTTTTATTTTTTTTATTGTGTGGCGGAAACAAGCTTCCATAGGTATACAATAAGACTGGTCTCTATGAACTACTACATATAAATATTTTTTAAGTCTATTTGCTAGTACCTTTGAGAATATTTTGTAGTCTAAACATAGCAATGACACTGGTCTCCAGTTTTTCAATAGTCCCAAATCTCCTTTCTTAGGAATTAAAGATAGAACTGCTCTGCAACAACTTGTGGGTAATGTCTTTCTTTCGATGCAATCAATCAGCAGTTCATTTAAATCTTGTCCAAGTAAATCCCAGAAAGCCTGACAGAACTCCACAGGTATACCGTCCACTCCTGGAGATCTTCCAGGGGATAATTGTCTCATTGCATCAGTAAGCTCTTGCAAAGTTATTTGTTCATCCAGCGATTCTCTTTGTTCATCTCTCAACTGAGGTAGATCACAGAGCAAATCGTCCACACTTGCAGAGTCACAACTCTGAGCATTATATAATTTAGAATAAAAGTCTATTGTCATTTCTCTCATTTCCAGAGGGTCAGAAGTTATAGCTCCATTCGGACGTCTTAGATGACACAACTGTTTTTGTAAAAAACTTTTCTTTTCCAAATTAAAAAAAATAGGCACTAGGAGCATCCATATCTTTGATGGAGCAAATTCTTGATCTTATTAATGCTCCTTTTACCTTTTTCTTGTAAAAAAGACCCAAGTTCTTCTCTTTTCTTATTTAACCTTTCATTATTTACCGAGCCCATATTATTTAACATGTCTTTTTCCAGAGATACAATGTCTCTTTGTAAACTTTTCACTGTTGTTTTCATCATTGCAGTAGTATGTGAAGTATAGTTTTGACAAAAAATTCTGATGTTAGCTTTACCTACATCCCACCATTGACCAAGATTTTCAAAACTGTCTTTCTTAAGTTTCCACCTATCCCAGAAAACCTTAAACTTTTCACAGAAACTGATATCCTGTAATAATTTGACATTAAAATGCCAAAAATAACAAGGTTTAAAGGTGCATTGCGCAAGTCTCTGAGTTTTTGCAGAACTATGCCCCCTCTGGCAGCAAGCGAAACTGCAACCAGAAGTGTGCTCGCTCACGGACAAAAGTTTTCTTTTTTTTATCTTACGTGGAGTTTGCGTTGGTGTTTGAAATGAACTACAAGCCGGTCTCTTAGAATCCATCTTCTACGGAGAATGGCGGCGAATACACAAACCTGCCAGACATAGCCAGGTGAGCGTGAACGCGCATGACGTCACGCCCAGTCTAAAATTCCGGCCCGAATCCCTCTTATTTATTTTACTTTACAGGATTATAAAGACAATCTCAGAGATCAGAGAAGGGCTCATTCAGCCCATCAGGCAATTGTTTAAGCATGTATGGGTTAGAAAACGGGTATTTTTAACATGAAAAGTTGCTTAATGCACCTTTAACCACTTTCTTTAAATTAAAATCAAAAGTAATCATATGGTGATCTGAAAAACCATTAGGCAAGATGGATACATTCATTACCTTATTATTCCAAATCTTCCCCAAATAAAATCTATCTAACCGAGCACCACTAACTATCTGATGCCTTTAACCATGTATATTGTCTAACTCCTATGTTCCTACTTCTCCACAAGTCTATTAAATCAAACTCATTTATAATTTTTAACAATTGAATGCTTGACTGATTATGTGGCTCCTCTCCATTCCTATCAATTATTAAATTAGTTGTGCAATTCCAATCATCCCCAATTATCATGCACACAGTATCATCAATGTGGGGAATTGATTGGATGGTTGTGGTTTCCTATTGGCTGATCTCATATGAGTGACAGGTTATAGCCCCGCCCACATCATCAGAGAAGAGAAGAGCCGAAGTTATTCTGATTCAAGATTATTAAAACAATGAAGTTGTGCACCGATGAACCATTTAGAATAAACACTGCAATATTTCATAAAAAAACAACAACCTTGATTTCATGGTGACTTTAAGCTGTGCACAACTCCATCATTTTGGTCACTTCTTACACCATCCAGTGTTTTTCTCGCTCATTATATTCTTTTCTTCATGTGAAGCTGCACAGCTAATGGTTTATTCACGAGGAGTGTGCCGAGATTTTCCCCTCTGATAGCAGAAAGATTAAATAATGAGGAAGCGCATGGAATGACGAGCACCTCGTTCTCATTCCAAGAGGTAAAACGCAATCAATCTTCATTCTGCTCGGCTTTAATGAAGCTGTAGCACGAGCGAGAGACACAGAGAGAGAGAGAGAGAGAGAGAGATGCTTCTATCTGCAGCCAAGCAATTAATCTTTGCATTAGTCTTTACATTTAAATGTGCTGTGATAATGAGGACTCGGAGAGATAGCGGCCCTTGTACTCGTTCAATCAACCTTGCGTTGTCTTCGTCCTTTAACGTGACTCCTGGCTTTATCAAAGCGGCAGATCGAAACTAATAGTTCTCTCTGCTTTGAGTTTCACTTCATTTATCTGAAGAGAAGCTGCAGGACGAAACAAAGGAAGGTTTTAATGATCCGCTGATTAGATGCCGCGTTTGCTGGACGGACGCCGGAAAACTTTGAAAAATGTTGTTTGTCCAATAAAAGAGTGTCGATTTATAACATTATGAATATCATAGTTTTGATTTGGTCGTTGCGTTTCCTAGAGACTGAGTTTTGTGATCCTTCTAGTCTTATGATGTTTAAGTGTGTGTGTTTTTTGTGTTTTTTTATTGAAATTAATCTAAACTAAAAAAAAAAAAAAACTATTTTTCATTACTTTAATCAAGATGCATTTACTGGAGAAGCAACATGACTGAAGATATTAAAAATTGTTTCCTGAAAAATCTATCAAAATGAATTGAAATGTTGTTTGTCCAATAAAAGAGTGTCGATTTATAACATTATGAATATCATAGTTTTAATTTGGTTGTTGCGTTTCCTAGAGACTGTGAGTTTTGTGATCCTTCTAGTCTTATGATGTTTAAGTGATTTTTTTTATTGAAATTAATTAATCTAAAATTAAATTGGTAAGCCGCAAAAAAAAAAAAAACTATTTTTGTCTAGGAATTGCCATTCCTTCAAGATGCATTTACTGGAGAAGCAACATGACTGAAGGTATAAAGTGTTGTGAACTGAGAAATGCATCATAATGAAGTAGATGAGGCTGGCTGAGATTCGGTGAGGCCTGCGATGATATTAAACTACATAGCCTATAATAAAAGATAATGATTTTCAAACCTGAATCAAACATATTTTTATTCAAAGCTCAACATCTGTCATTAGTCTTTAGTCTGCCATTAAAATCATGAACTCAAATGTCATTGTGAAAAAAAAACAACAACAATGGCTGTTGTAACGGTGTGTAAATCAGACCTTTCAGGCTAGCGCTAATAAGCCTTACGCCAGAATTATTATTACAACTAAATTGTCAGTGATTAAATAAGAAAACTACATAATTGTGTAGATGATTTGCTTTGTGTAACCCGACATTGTAGTTGTACAGTTTGCAATGTTTTATCAGACAATAACTACTCAAGATTTTGCTGTAGTATATTTTACGGGACAATTAGGGCCGGATTCGGGATTCGGGACAACAGTTTAGATTTCAGGACTGTTCCGAATTTTTCAGGATGTCCGGTCACTTTAAAATGAAGTGATTTTGAGCTTAAAATAAGAACAAATATCTGCCAATGGAGTCTTCATTTTGATGCAATTTTTCAGAAAACTATTTTTAATATCTTCAGCCATTTTGCTTTTCCAGTAAATGTATCTTGATTTCAGAATGTTTAGATATTTGTGCTGGAAAACAAGACAGAAACACTGAGGAAGAACGTCATTTTGTGCATTTTTTATTATTATAATTTTATTGAAATTGATTTAATTAGAGTTGGTAAGGTTATTTCTGCAAAACACTTCAAACTGACGTGTACAATCAAACAGAAACATAAAGGTCAAGATCAAATTCCTGAAAAACAGTGTGATATTATTCTCACAGCACTGAAGCTCTTAGCTACTGAAGCCGATCAGCGGTGTGTTTTCAGGGTTATTTGAGTTGAGTTTAGAGGACTCGTTTCTTCTTCATTCATTCGTGACGTTTCACAGATTTGAAGGTCCTTCATGGAGGGTTTAGGGTCAGTCTGATCAAAGCCTGTGTAACAAAGGAACTTTTCAACATTTGGCCTTGAAACAATGTATCTGACCAGTTTTCTGCCAGTGTTCCAAATGTTCAAACGGTACATTGTTACTAATTTTGCAGAAAACATTGTTTCCAAGTCTTTCCTTCAATCTTCCCATGCAAATTTGAGTAAAATAATCGTTAAAGAAGTGAAAAAGTTCTCACAGGTTTTTGAAACCAAACTGAAATGCATACATGAATAAACAGAAAATAAAAATAAAACCATGAAATAAAATTGATGTTGCTTTAAAAAAACATTAACTAGAATAAAATATAGAATATCAGCTAGTAAACAAAGCAACATTTCTCGTTCTCATATAGTTGATGTTCTAACTATAAAATAATAAAAAGTTATTTCAAAATAAAATGTCCAAAACACTTAAAATGAAGTTCCCGTCATTGAAAAACATTGTATAATCAATAAGTTATGACAACATATGTTTGTACATTGCTTTAACTCATCAAAATAAGTTAAGCAATTTTCAAACTTTTTTTTATAAATTATCCACGATTCAACTCATATTTTTAAAGTCAGTTTAATGCAATTTAAGTTGAAATGACTTAAACACCCAATTTGATTGTACTTAATTTTTTTATTATTATTATTTTTTTTTTTTACAGTATATGCATGCAAATTTCCCATGCAAATTGTGAAAAGGCAGCTCTTTTTGTGGCAATGATATTGTTTGCATAATTCTTGTACTGTAACTAGAGGATCCGCTCTTCATTCTCAGTGTGTGAAGGAGCTTTAGAGGCTCACTGGTTTATCTGTGCTTTTATCATCATTTAGGTTTGGACGACATGATCCTGTATCACAATTACCCAGCATCACCTGTGTGCGCTCAGTCACGTGTCGTCCCTGTAAGGTCATAAATATCCCAGAATATTCTCAGTTTTTACTTTAGTGTTGCTGTAAACTCTCACACACACGTGTGCATAACGGGACAGATGCGATCCATGAGCTTCCACAGAAAGATCTGATGACAGACAGGTTTGGGTCAAATCTCAAAATCAAGAGAAAAATATAATAAATAAATAAAATAAATAAACAACATTTAAATTTTTGTATTTTATGTTTTTAGTCATTTTAGTAATTTTTATTAGATTTTGTTTTTAAAAAATATATATTTAATAAATACAAATTAATACTAAATGCTATTTATTAGTTTTAGTTTATTTCTAGTTGGAGTTATGTTTGTACTTAAAGTTAAACTAAAAAGTTTTTTATATATATATATATATTTTTTTATATTTTTTATTTATTTTGATGTACAACATAATGTATGATTTAGCTTTTTATAGTACGCCAATATACTATAATATAGTATATCAATGATAAAATAGCAAATATCACAAACATCCCAAAATGTATATTACAGTAATATTCATTCATTCATTCATTCATTCATTCATTCATTCAAATTGATTGATTCATTTATTTATAATAGAATTTAATTTGTATTTATTCATTCATTTACTAATTCATTTATAATATAATTTTATTTATTTATTGTTTTAATTCATTTTTAATTCATTAATTCATAATAATAATTAATTTAATTAATAATAGATTATATTTATAATAATATAAATATAAATAAAATTAATAATAAAAATGTTTTTATTTTCTCATTCATTTATAAAAGAATTGTATTTATTTATTATTTTTATTTATTTTCTACTTATT
>NC_138231.1:1469295-1476795 GCF_964197995.2 Scardinius erythrophthalmus | reverse complement strand
CAGCTGGAGTCTAATGCACTCGCGTTGGGTTTCACGCTTCTTCTCCATTACCGTAACAGCTATTCATTAGAGCTTGTTTCTGTTTCTGATGATGGCCTGGAATAACATCCATTATTAATACACACCCTGATATTGAGCAACTGTCCACAGAAAGCCTTATTGTTACGCGGCCTGTGAAATATTCTGTCTGAGGACGGTGGGTCTTTCCTGGGTCGTGGATATAAAGCAAATTGGGTTCTTTAATTTTGAATCTTTGATGCAGGGTTGTTCGTTTCTCATCTCTGCTTCCAGACTTCACAGTTATCAGATCAAAGCACCGCATGCACTCTTTCAGTCATACTACGCTCCTGTAGCTCAACCGCTGACATTATTTCATGAATTATGAAACGATAAAGTGCTACAAAAGTTGTGAAACATGACCCATACTTTGCCCATATAGGAATTGTTCAAAACTTTTGTGTGATATTATGATTATTTCTGTTGAGGTTTGTTTGCTGTCGCATGTGTTTTAATGCTTCCAGGTTTGGCTTTTCTAGCGTAAACCTTTACACATCCTATATTGTAAAATATGTTTGTGATGCATTCTATAGTATCAGTTAGATTTTACAGCAAATCATCATATTAGAATGATTTCTGAAGGATCATGTGACACTGAAGACTGGAGTAATGATGCTGAACATTCAGCTTTGATCACAGGAATAAATTACACTTTACTATATATTCACATAGACAACAGATGATTTACATTAGAATAATATTATATTTTTAACGTTTTTGATCAAATAAATGCAGCCAAAATCATTAAAAAATGTAATTATTCCAAACTTTAGACTGGTTTAATTAGGTGGACATTTTCTTAAGTGCATATAAACATCAAATATGGTCAACAAAAGCTCAAATGTACTTGCTTGATGCAATTTGTTTTTGAAGCATCAAAGTTTTGGACTTTCAGGGGAGGGACAGAAATCTCTCAGGTTTCATTACAAATATTTTAATTTGTGTTTCAAGATTTGAATGAAATAAGAGCGAGTAAATTTTAGAATGTTTATTGTTTGGTGAGTATACCATTAAGCAAATAAAATGCTTAAATTAAAAGATAATAAAATATAATTTTTTCATGATCTTAACATTTAAACAATCTTCTCAGTATCAGGGTTATTAGATGTATTTTCTTTACTTTCTTTACGAAAGTTTACTGAAGTAAAAACACATACAAAAATGTACTTATTTTTTCACATATTTCCATTTAGTTTAACTTAAATGTATAAAAAACTATATAGACATATTTAAAAAAAAAAGAAGAAAGAAAATAATTAAAAATGTCAAAAACACAACAAAATTACTAAATCTTGAACTAAAATGTAAATATCAAAATTAACTTAAAAGTAAAATAGTAATGATACTAAAATAACTGTGTCCAATCATAGACATTACTAAGATTAACAACTGCAAAACTATTTTGTATTTTTAATGTTGAAATGCATTAATGTTTAGACGTTAGAGATATTGAGTAGGAAAATCCCACATCTGACCAGAAAGCGCATACGATGTTGAAGTCGGTTCACTTCACTATTGTTCATTTTCTCCTTAAATCGTTTGGTCCTTGTGTTTTAAACGCTCAGTGGTTTGGTTTTCGATCATTGGATATTGGTTTGGATATTGGATGTTGGTTTCGATCATTGGAGACCATTTCGATTGGTTTGGATATTGGTTTCATTTTCACGCAACAACAACCACATGCATAAACACACAACCGCCAGCGTTGACCATCCTCAGCGACCCCGTCTACTACCTTTCTAGAGTCCCATATCAGTCCATCCTCTGTTTTTCTCTTTCTTAGTTCCCCCGAACCTGACCGTGCCGCAGGGCAAGTCCCCGCTGGCGGTGCGGGAGGGTGAGACAGTGGAGCTGGAGTGCCTTGTTTCAGGGAAACCCAAGCCCATCATCCTGTGGTCGCGAGCGGATAAAGAAGTGCCCATGCCCGACGGTAGCATGCAGATGGAGAGCTACGACGGCGTGTTGCGGATCGTCAACGTGTCGCGCGAGATGAGCGGATCCTATCGCTGCCAGACCAGCCAGTTCAACGGCTTCAACGTCAAGCCCAGAGAGGCCGTGGTCGAGCTCATCGTGCAGTGTAAGTGCTGTTTTACTATTACTTAGGGTTGAATTTTCAATGTCAGAAACCATCCACGGGAATTAACGGGAGTAAACTGGAAATTTGCAGAATTGCAGGTTAGCCTATAACAGGGAACTTAAAGGCCCACTGAAGTGCCTTGGAACGCGCAGCTTTGTTTGATGCGTTGATGTAATTTCCACTAAAACAGAATCAAAGGCGGGAAATATTTAATGGCTCCTCCCCCTTTCAAATAGCCAATAGCCTTTAGTCATGGCCTCACAGACAGCAGGTCGTACTTGACAGCACCATGGAAGCGAATCTGAGCGCTGATGATACATTGGATTCAATAGTAAAGGTGTGAATAAATTCTAGCCGTTTCATTTTATAACCAACGTACAGTTGGAAAACGGAATAAAACTCAAGCTCGAACACACTTTTCCAACCCATATTGCACCATGAGTACTAAAACTCAAGCTCGAACACACTTTTCCAACCCATATTGCACCATGACGTGTCAACGGTCGCTTTGGCCAGGTGGTGTTTATAGAAGAGGGGGCGGAGCTTTAGATTCTAGAGAGCCTTTGATTGGACAGAAGATTTGATGAGAAGCGGTGATGTCATAAAAATCCATGATCCATTTTAGTGGAAGTGAGAGACTATAAGTTTTGAATGCTTATATCTCCTAAATGCAAATTTTGTCATTGTTTTGGAGCACACCAGCTTATTCATAACCTTAAGGCTAACATATTCATACTTAAAGCTAAAAAACTTAAATTCTGATTTCAGGGGGCCTTTAAGTGTAGTTGAAAACATCTTGATTAAAGTTCTCATATTATGCTTTTTTGGAATATTCTCTTTCATACAGTGTGTAATATATTTGTCTGTGAATATAAACAGTATGCAAAGTTGTTAAATCGAAAGTGCATGCTAAATAAAGTTATTGTCTCCTAAAAGAAAGAATCGACTCTGAACCGTCCAAACAAGTCGTCAGTTATTCCAGTCTCACTTCCGTGACTTGCAGCGTAACAGATTTGCATAATGCACGCCTATGTACTTCATTGGCTGCAAGCAAACAACGTCTACTTTGCCCCGCCCTCAAACACTGTAGCTGGTTCGTGTTGTGTACACATAGAGAATATGCAAATTCTCTTTCTAAACACTTCCAAAGGATGAGGATGTGAAGAGTCAGTGGTTAAAATTATACAGCGATACAACAGCAGTATAAACTTCTGACCATTGCTTCTCAAATCTCTGTGAGGTCTAAATGGGATTTACCCTAATTATTGATGAATATATTTTCTACCAGATGTCCACAGTTTTGTGTTCTATATTGTTTAACAAATTTTACGAGGTGGCTAATTCGTACGGATTCATACAACCTCGAATTTGTAAGATTTTTGCGAAATCATACATATTTTACAAGTTGCCCAATTCGTATGAATTCTTACGAATGACCTACCCCTAACCCCGTCCCTAAGCCTAACCGTCACTGGGGTTTAGACAAATCGTATGAATTAATCGTGAGATATCGTTGGTATTACTGCAGATCGCCTGTCGTTCTTACTACTTTGAGTAAAGATGAAGGATGGAGCAAGTTTTGTTTTACAAATTTGAATGTTACATCAGTCATTCATGTTAGCATGTGCTGTTATTGATACAGTTAATGATACAGTTACTCACAAATAAAGTTAAAAAAAAAATTAATTTGTATTTGTTTGCATGCTTGTCTGCTTATGACCAAACAAAATGTTTGTCTTTGTATATGATACACTTTGTATAAATTACCCCAAATTTACAATTAATTCCCTTTGATTCCCATTAAGTTTTTGGAATATTTCCAAAATTCCTCAGTTTAATTGACCATTTCTAGTTTTCATGTTAATTTTAGTTAAATTTTTAGTAATTTCATTATGTCCTTTTGTCATGTTGTATGAAAAGTGAAAAGCAATTCAATCATATTGCTAGTGATTATATGTAGGACTTTTCCGCAATTTTCACTGAAATCATCTAAAACATCTTTAATTACTCATTGCTGCAGTTGGATTGATGCTCCTCGCGTAACTCGTCATGCCTTTCTGTGCTTAATTGCTGCTTGCAGCTATATTTAAAACTGAGATTGGCTGAACATTCAAACACAACTGTTAGTAGTGTTTTTCTTTTGTACAAATAAACACGTTTTTACTGGCTGTGTTTTGAATCTCACCCTGAATAAATCTCAAGACACCTCACATAATCTCATCCATTAAAACTTGAAAATTAAACCGCCACGTTATGAGTCACATGAGCCCTTTCCATTTTCTCAGAAGATCAATGTGTGTTTTGAGAAACAGGCTTTCAAGAACACATACTGTATTTCTGAAAGGCTGCGTCTCAATGAGGAGGAACTGAAGAGTTGCACCAAACTCCACTTCAGACGGCATTACTCCAGCTGAAGGCAGCGATGCTCTTCAGGGAAATAATAACAGATAGCAGCCGGGTTCATCCGGCAGGAGTGAGGCAGCTGTATCCATAAAAAAAAAAAAAATACAATAAAAACCTTTTAACTCTAAGGATACTTTTACACGACAATTATATATTTAAAACGGAGAAGTTTCCCTTTGAGTTTTCCGCGTACAGACGACACCATTGTCAAAACGATCCCCATTCACACAGATTCTCCAAAACGACTAAAAACCCTGTATTCTGCTGCCACGTCATTAGATGGCGATGAAACACTATAGATTGATCGTAACACGCACGTGCATGACGTCATCATCTTCAAAAATTCGCATTTTGGTTATTTACACAGAGACCGTTTTCAAAAACTTCCAAAAAAGTTTAAATGTAAATGAACGGCCAAAACGCATAAAATGTTTTGCGTTTTTAGTTGAAAACGTTGTCATTTAAACAGGCCCTTAGTTAGCAGCCAGTAAATGTATGCACAGTTCATTTGACTCGAAGTAGAACCAGCGCTCTGCGTCAGTCCCGGGAAGTGTTCAGTGAAGAGGGGGTGTGTTGGAGTGAAGGATACTCCGTCATTGTGTTTGTGGTGTGAAATCACGCTGAGAGATAAAGTGTCTCTGGTGCGCCATTGAGGAGAAAGTGTGAATGCGATGAGAATGGCTTTTTGCACATTGCACACTCAGAATGCATCTCTACTGTTTTCATAATGTGACGAAGGACGAAAGATAACTGTGTGCAGTTTTTTTGTGGGATGTGGATTTTGTCGAGCAGTTTTGTCAAATTACTTTTTCGGAGATTCAGTGCAGTGATGCTGCATAAGGATTCATGACTATGACTGTACTGAGCGTACTGCACATGGCTTGTGCGTGTGTGTGTGTGTGTGTGTGTGTGTGTGTGTGTGTGTGTGTGTGTGTGTGTGTGTGTGTGTGTGTGTGTGTGTGTGTGTGTGTGTGTGTGTGTGTGTGTGTGTGTGTGTGTGTGTGTGTTGGGGTTTAACCGACTGTGCTGTGCCTAGCTAAATAAATGAATCATCACTTACAGTAATAATTTTCACAAACATCCCAGCGAGTCATTTTACTATGGAAGCTTGTTTCTGCCATGCAATAAAAAACAGAAGGTAATTGTATGGGGTTACAGTATGTGGTTGCTAGGGTGTTCTGGGTGTGTTTTAGAATGTTGCTACAGTATGTGGTTGCTAGGGTGTTCTGAGTGTGTTTTAGAATGTTGCTACAGTATGTGGTTGCTAGGGTGTTCCGAGTGCGTTTTAGAATGTTGCTACAGTATGTGGTTGCTAGGGTGTTCTGAGTGCGTTTTAGAATGTTGCTACAGTATGTGGTTGCTAGGGTGTTCCGAGTATGTTTTAGAATGTTGCTACAGTATGTGGTTGCTAGGGTGTTCCGAGTGCGTTTTAGAATGTTGCTACAGTATGTGGTTGCTAGGGTGTTCTGAGTGCGTTTTAGAATGTTGCTACAGTATGTGGTTGCTAGGGTGTTCCGAGTGCGTTTTAGAATGCTGCTACAGTATGTGGTTGCTAGGGTGTTCCGAGTATGTTTTAGAATGTTGCTACAGTATGTGGTAGCTAGGGTGTTCTGAGTGTGTTTTAGAATGTTGCTACAGTATGTGGTGGCTAGGGTGTTCTGAGTGTGTTTTAGAATGTTGCTACAGTATGTGGTTGCTAGGGTGTTCCGAGTGTGTTTTAGAATGTTGCTACAGTATGTGGTGGCTAGGGTGTTCTGAGTGTGTTTTAGAATGTTGCTACAGTATGTGGTTGCTAGGGTGTTCCGAGTGCGTTTTAGAATGTTGCTACAGCATGTGGTTGCTAGGGTGTTCTGGGTGGTTTTAGAATGTTGCCACGGTATGTGGTTGCTAGGGTGTTTTTTTAGAATGTCGGGGGTTGCTATGGTGTTCTGAGTGTTTTTTAGAATGTTGCTACAGTATGTAGTTGCTTGGGTGTTCGGATGTTTTTTTATTATTATTATTATTATTATTTAGTCTTAGCCAGCACCGCTAGCATGAAGTAGACAGTGTTTGTGCCGTAGTAATTGATCCACAGGGTGTAAATCTCTGCAAGTCACCGAATGTTTACTGGGTTCACACACATCACATGACTCACGGCTACAGAACTACATCAGGAGAGAAATAAATAAACATGATTCCAAGCAGACCGAAAGGCTCTGAGGTGTTTGAGGAAATGAAAATATCTGTTGGGTTGAACTTGACTCGTGAACGCCACACAAACAGCAGCCAATTATGAAACACACTAGTAAATAATGCTAAATAATGTCTTTGAGTGGAGTTGAGCAGAAACACATCTGCTGCCCGTCTTTGAATAGAAGATTCTTTTACACTTTTATGATTACAGCTCAAAAGGCTTGTAATGAGCAATTAAACCTGCTGCTGTATGTATGTGGAGCAGGAGGGAAAAGAGGGATCAGAAAGGTTGCTATGGAGTTTTAAGAGGTTGTAAGTGCATTGCTACATGGTTGCTGAGAGTGTTGCAATGTTGTTGTTGCTGATGTGTAAGGGATGTGGGGGATGAAAGTTCAGTGTGTTCAATGGATTGTACTGTTGTTTAAAATCATGTTGACTGTCTTTGTTGTATGGAATTGTAAGTTTTGCTTTTGCAGTTGAATGTAATAGTTTGGGCTCTGTTGTTAATTATAACCTCTAATATTAAAGTAATGTACCAAATGTGAGGGTCCCTGTATAGTTTACAGCATTAGTTTATTTTTCCTTCAAGCTGTCGGCAGATGTCATTCTGAATAATCGGTTATCGGCAAAGAATTTTATTATCGGTGCATCTCTAATTTAAATGTTAGTTTGCAGTGCTTTTTGTTTGAATTTTAGTTCAATTAAATTAAATATTAAAAATAAGCTACATAACTGAATAAAAATGCTATAAAAACCACAAGTAGGATCCCCTTAAAAAATTCACACAAATT
>NC_138231.1:1436795-1464295 GCF_964197995.2 Scardinius erythrophthalmus | reverse complement strand
GATAGATAGATAGATAGATAGATAGATAGATAGATAGATAGATAGATAGATAGATAGATAGATAGATAGATAGACAGATAGACAGACAGACAGATAGACAGACAGACAGATAGATAGATAGATAGATAGATAGATAGATAGATAGATAGATAGATAGATAGATAGATAGATAGATAGATAGATAGATAGATAGATAGATAGATAGACAGACAGAGACAGATAGATGACAGACAGACAGATAGATAGATAGACAGATAGATAGATAGATAGACAGACAGACAGACAGACAGACAGACAGACAGACAGACAGACAGACAGATAGATAGATAGATAGATAGATAGATAGATAGATAGATAGATAGATAGATAGATAGATAGATAGATAGATAGATAGATAGATAGATAGACAGATAGACAGACAGATAGACAGACAGACAGACAGATAGATAGATAGATAGATAGATAGATAGATAGATAGATAGATAGATAGATAGATAGATAGATAGATAGATAGATAGATAGATAGATAGATAGATAGATAGATAGATAGATAGATAGATAGATAGATAGATAGATAGATAGATAGATAGATAGATAGACAGACAGAGACAGATAGATGACAGACAGACAGATAGATAGATAGATAGATAGATAGATAGATAGATAGATAGATAGATAGATAGATAGATAGATAGATAGATAGATAGATAGATAGATAGATAGATAGATAGATAGACAGATAGATAGATAGACAGACAGAGACAGATAGATGACAGACAGACAGATAGATAGATAGACAGATAGATAGATAGACAGATAGATAGATAGGTGGATGGATGGATGGATGGATGGAAGGAGATAGATATGCTTTTGTGTTTGTGAGTTTTATGTTTATCCTTGTCTTCCAGATGGTGTTTCCTTCGTAAATGACAAAGTAATTGGTAAAACGAGACTGCAGAAATTTGCATTCTTTTAAGCTCACAGTCGGGTAGTTAAAAGCCCATTCCTGATCCCAGCGGACGCGGCAGTGCTGAAGATAGCGGAGTTTCTCTTAAAGGGACAGTGCATTTCTCTCTAAAGTCTCATGCATGAGTGTAGATCATTCTGACTCCTTTTGTGTTACACATGAGAGTGAGTTTCCTTTAAAGGGGTCATGAACTGGATTATTTTATTATTTTATAATATTTCCTGGGGGGCCCTTATAATGTTAGGAAGATTTTTACATCAAACATGGTCATAATTTAGAAATAAAAGGCATTTTTCCTAACTTGGTTATAGCCTCTGATTTGAATGCTCTGTTTTAAGGGGCATGTCTGTGTGAGACTTCAGTTTAAACGCCCACTGCTGTGATTGGCTGTGAGACTTCAGTGTAAACACCCATTGCTGTGATTGGCTGTGATACTTCAGTTTAAACGCCCACTGCTGTGATTGGCTGTGAGATTTCAGTGTAAACACCCATTGCTGTGATTGGCTGTGATACTTCAGTGTAAATGACCACTGCTGTGATTGGCTGTGAGACTTCAGTGTAAACGCCCACTGCTGTGATTGGCTGTGAGACTTCAGTGTAAACGCCCACTGCTGTGATTGGCTGTGAGACTTCAGTGTAAATGCCCACTGCTGTGATTGGCTGTGATACTTCAGTGTAAATGTCCACTGCTGTGATTGGCTGTGAGACTTCAGTGTAAATGTCCACTGCTGTGATTGGCTGTGAGACTTCAGTGTAAATGCCCACTGCTGTGATTGGCTGACATGTTTGCATATGAAATAGCTAGTACACTGTAAAAAAATTCTAACCCTCCAAAATCAAAAATTTCAAGTGACCGATAACATCTAAATTTTTCAATTGGCCAAAGTGAAATTCTGTAAATTATAAAATTAAATTTACAGATTTTCACTCGGGCCAATTGAAATTGACAGAATTTCACTTTGGCCAATTGAAAAATTTAGATGTTATAGGTCACTTGAAATTTTTGATTTGGGAGGGTTAGAAATTTTTTACAGTGTATTACATGTGGAACTCTCTCGAAATCTTTTACTACGTTTTTTTTTTCCTATGACAATTTCTGCACTCTCAAGAATGCTTTCACCAAATAACAATGCAAACACGATGTAAATACAGTAAGAGCTTCGTTGTGCAGTGTAACAGCGTCATTGATTTCATAACGAGTTTTGGCAAGTGTCCAGATGAACTCGCGCTGTTTGATTGACAGCTTGGGCGATTGGAAAGGGATTGTTCTTTGATCGCTTTCTGTATATAATTTAATAGTTTAAATAAGATTATTTTCCTCCTACTAAGAGAAACGATGTGAAGTTGATCTTTTAGTCACTGGCTTGATTTACTGATGCATAAACAGTATTCAACGATTTTGAGAGAAAGAAAATCTGTCTGAACTTGAATAATTACACATCAGAAATCACTGATCACAGATCAGGCATTAGAATAAACATGACTACTTACATGTTTGAGGCGTTGCTGGCAGATACATATCGTAAAAATCTGTTTGCAAAGCCTGCGCCGAAATTGCGACTGATTTACCAAATAATCCACAGTGAAATGCACCGAATACTAACTAATAATGCACATCTGAGACATTCACACTGTTGAAAAAAATAACCCTTTCCTAGCATTAGGAGGGTTTGGAAGGTAATGGTATTGATCCTGTGTCGATCTTTTCTTATTCTCATGTCATTATTCACTAACGCTCCAGTGGGCGGCGCCAAAGACGCGGTCATGTAGACGTAGGCGTTGATGTTCTTCTTCTCCACTTTTGAGATCCTGTCGTTTTCTGCCCTTGGTTTCAATAAAAGCTGTTTTTGGAATAACAATGAAGTTTTTAGTTTTGAAACTTACAGGATATTTTAATAGTATAACGAACTCTTGACTGTCAAAAGATCAAGGAAAATTTGAATTCTCAGTTCATGACCCCTTTAAAACCCAGAGCTGGATCATGGGGTGTTGTCGGGAGCGTGTGATGGGATGAGGACTGATGTCTGATATCTGGAAGGATCAAGGCTGTTTGAGGAGCCGGTCAATTGGCCGTTGTCCCTCAGACCCGACACAACATGAGTCTTTTCACTGCTGTGTTTACTGTAGATGTGTGTGTGTGTCTGTGTGTGTGTGTCTGTGTGTGTGTGTGTGTGTGTGTGTGTGTGTGTGTGTGTGTGTGTCAGACCTCTCCAGCCCCGCGGGTGTGTGCTTTACTCACTCGCCCTCATGCCTAATGTGCCAATCGCTCAGACAGCATCTCTCCCTCAGCGCTCTGCCAGTTCTTCCATCTGCTCCTGAGAGACCGGCGCTCCAGCTCCTGCTTAGCCTGGGATCTGGACCGGGATCCTCCCAGAGGGATCTCTGCAGGTGTAATGGGTCTGGGTTTGTTCTCGCTGCGACAAACATCAGAAACCATTCATTTCCTCTGTAGATCCGAGCGAACCGCTCTCGTGTGAAAATGCACTCACTTTTACTGGAAATGCGATAAAATAATGTTTTATTTATTTAATACTCATATTTCACTACATATGGATGGATAGACAGAAGACGTGTAGATAGATGGATGGATGGATGGATGGATGGATTTTTTTTTTTGGGCATATAACGAAAGTCAGTAGGGTCCAATTGTTTTATTTTATTTTATTTTATTTTTTATTTTATTTTTTGCACTGTAACATTCTTCTTTTGAGTTTTGGACTGACACAAGGATAGGTAAATGATGATAGAATTTACATTTTCACTGTATTAGCACCATGTGATGTATTGCTTTATTTCACTCCAAAAATGGTCGATGATGTCACGAAACAAGCGGATTCATCCGAAGAATAAACATCCAGACGGGGAGTTTTGTGTGGAAATGCTCGTCGGCTCTGCTTTGTTAGGTTTTGTTTTATTGCGCTGGCTTTAATTTTCCGCTCGAGTAGTTTCCATTTTAAGGTGAATTACTGATAATGAGGAACATCCGCTAGTTAATGTTCACGCTGAGATTGTATGACAATAAGTCAATAGAGCTTTCAGCACGAGAGATCATGACATATGCTGATCTGAGACACGCCATCCATCTTTCCTTCCGGCTTTCATCCCTCTCTCTCTCACACTAATCCTGCTCTCTGGGTCTTAATAAGACTGAGCATTAGCAGAGAGATGATCTGATGTTCGACAGATGACAGTGGCGACTCTGGTGGATCTTGTGAGGGTTATGACAAGATGGCGCCGGTGTGCTTGGCTGGCCGTCTGCTCTCTGTCCTGGCTTTGTTTTTTATTTTTATTCCTAAAGTTTTTACATTGATTACGTATGACCGTCAATTGCTTTTAAACATAAGAGACTCTATTGAGGCTGTATCAAACACTGATTTGAGATCTGAGAATTTTAACAGCCCACCCCCTCCCTTCTTGACGAATGTCCCGGCCTTTCGAAGCCAGCTGCCATGGAGCTTTCCTGAAAAGAAGCGCCGCAGAAGAAGGGGGAAAAGAGGGGGTATTGCGGTCAAATTAAAGTTGCATCTAACAAGCCTACATCCATTATGCCATGGCTTGGGTCGCTTTGAGTTGGGATGTGGCCGATTTGCATCATGGCGCTCGCTCGAAGTGGCGTATTATTGGATTTTACCTGTGACTCAGGGCAAGTATTCCAGCTCTCCTCGTCTCCGGACACCACGTCTTCGCCGCGGGGGTGTAAATCTCAACAATCTTCGCTCGCTGTGCTGTGCTACACAGACGAACTGCGATTCGGTACAGGTAAAGATGGCTTTGGTAAATTCAAGATCGTTGATCAACAAGACATTCATCTTGCGAGATTTCTTTACCTCAAATAAATTGGATTTTCTGTTAATCACTGAGACTTGGCTGACTGCGGGGGATACAAGCCCCTTTTCCGAACTTGTGCCAACAAACTGCTCGTTTTTAAACTGCCCTAGAACTTCTGGCAGGGGCGGTGGGCTTGCGTCGGTGTTCAAAAGCCGATTTTGTTGTCATGCCCTAAAGACTGAATCCTACTCAAGCTTCGAAATGCTACTCTTTCAGCTAAATAAACATCAGTTATCGATTGCAGTGGTTTATCGTCCTCCGAAACCAAACAAGGACTTTTTAAAGGAGTTTTCAAACTTTTTGAGCGAAGCTGTTCTTAAATATGATAGGCTTTTAGTTGTGGGGGATTTTAATATTCATGTTTGTTGCGAGTCAAATTCCCTAGCTAAAGATTTTCTTAGTCTGGTTGACTCTCTGGACTTCATTCAAGTGGTAAATGGTCCCACTCACAAACAAGGCCATACCTTAGATCTTGTATTATTGCATGGTATTCCAGTTTGCAAACTTGAAACTTTTGAATTGAGTTTTTCAGATCATATGCCTATTATGTTCACTTGTTCTCTTCCAAATGGTAAAACTATGAAATCTAAGAGGTTATCACAGCAAACTCGGCTTTTTAATCCTTCATCTAATGATGATTTTGCTGTTTATTTTAAGGAGGCCTGTTTGATGTACAACCTTGATTCCTCCTTAAATAATTCAAATGTAGATGAACATCTTTCATTGTTTAATTCCATTTCAAATGATATTTTAAATTCTGTGGCTCCTGTGCGAGAAAAACGACTAAAATCTAAACCTGAACCCTGGTTAAACAGTACCACACAAGAACATAGACGAGTTTGTCGTAGAGCCGAACGGAAGTGGAAAAAAGATAAACTACAAGTATCTTTTGAAATTCTACGTGAATCATTAATTGGGTATCAAAAATCAGTTAAACTGGCAAAATCTCAGTATTTTTCAGATATCATTGCAAAAAATTGTCATAAACCTAAAACTCTTTTTACCATTTTAAACTCTGTTTTAAATCCAAATAGTGCCGTTTCTTTGAATGCCTCAGCTGCAGTATGTGAAGATTTTCTCAGGTTTTTCACAGATAAAATAGTTGACATAAGACAGCGTATAGTATCTTCAAATTATGACCTATCTGTCCCGCATCTCTGCACTACAATTTGTAATGAATTCCAGACAATTTCTTTAAGCTCCTTTCAAGACATAATTAAGCATTTGAAACCCACTACATGCCCACTTGATATTGTCCCCACTCGGTTTTTTCTTGAGGTCTTTGATGTTGTCGGACCAAGTATTTTAGCTATAATAAATAAGTCACTTCTTACAGCAACCGTTCCAAGATATTTTAAACATGCAATTGTTAAACCACTGCTTAAAAAACCTAATCTCGACCCGGCCGTCTTATCAAGTTATAGACCGATCTCAAATTTGGCTTTCATTTCTAAAGCCTTAGAAAAGGTTGTTTTAGTACAATTACAGAGCTTCTTAGAATCAAACAATATATTTGAAAAATTTCAATCTGGTTTCAGGAAGCATCATAGTACGGAGTCTGCACTTTTAAAAGTCTTAAATGATATTTTATTAACTGTAGACTCAGGGGACTCAATGATACTTCTACTTTTAGATTTAAGCGCTGCTTTCGATACCGTCGACCACAAAATTCTTATATCGCGTCTAGAAAAATATGTGGGTATCAAAGGTCGCGCTCTGGACTGGTTCAAATCATATCTCGAAGATAGGACTTTTTCTGTTTGTCTTGATGGTTTTTCTTCATCCAGCTGCGCCCTGATGTTTGGAGTTCCTCAAGGCTCCATTTTGGCTCCTGTTTTGTTCTCATTATATATGCTTCCTTTGGGGTCTATTTTTACCAAGCACAAGTTGTCATTTCATTTTTATGCTGATGACACCCAAATTTATTTGCCCCTGAAGCACAACGACAAAACAGCTTTGAGATCCTTAGCTGCATGCCTGGCTGATATTAAGTCTTGGCTTTCTTCAAATTTTTTGCACCTTAATGAGAGCAAAACAGAGGTTATGGTTTTTCAGCCTTCAGGCACCTTTAATTATGATTTGCGAGACTTAGTTTGTTATGAAAGACCCTCTACAAAAAAAATTTGGGTGTCATTTTTGAATCCTCACTCAAATTTGACAAACAGATAAACTCTGTAGTTAGATCTTGTTTTTTCCAACTACGATTGTTATCTAAAACCAAGAGTTTTTTAACCTTTTCTGAGTTTGAGAGAGTGATCCATGCATTTGTGTCATCTCGGCTGGATTATTGTAATTCTCTCTATGTCGGAATTAGTCAATCTAATATAAATCGACTTCAGATGGTTCAGAACGCAGCTGCCAGACTTTTGACTGGTACTCGCAAGTTCGAACATATTACCCCTGTACTGCGCTCCTTGCACTGGTTGCCGGTCCACTACAGAATTGATTTTAAAATTTTACTTTTTGTTTTTAAAGCTTTGAATGGTTCAGCCCCTACTTATCTTTGCGACCTTGTGAACCCAAAAACCTCTGTTAGATCTCTGAGATCCTCTGAACAAAAATTACTAATGGTCCCTAGATCTAGATTAAAGCTGCGAGGTGACCGGGCTTTTTCTGTTGTTGGGCCAAAGTTGTGGAACAGTCTCCCGGTCTCCCTCAGATCAGTTTCATTAGAAGCTGAATTTAAATCTAAGCTAAAAACATACCTTTTTTCTCAGGCATATAACTGTTCCTAGACTTTTTAGACCATTTATCAGTGTTTTGATTTACTTATTTACTGCATTGCGGTCTTTATTATATTTATGTATGTATGTATGTATGTGTTATACATGTTTTTGTGTATAGGTGTGTACTGTGTGTATATGCGCATGTATGTATATTTGTGCATGTGTACATGTGTATGTGTATATATGCATATGTGTATATCACTTATTTTATACTTTTTTTAATATGACATTGTACAGCACAGTGGTCAACTATTGTTGTTTTTACTGTGCTTTATAAATAAACTTTGATTTGATTTGATTTTGATTTGTGAGTTTGGTAACATCAGCCGCATTTCCATTTCAGATTTGTGCGAATCTTTTGCGATATTTTCTAAATGCCGATAAAATATTGCGAAATGACGGCGTTTCCATTAACCAATGTTATGCGACTGAAACGTCATATTTTTCCTCTCGCTATAAGTCATATTCCAGCAGATGTTGGTAGGTTTACATACGTCCGCCCACCGCACTAGCCATTATCATTAATGAAAGGATACGTAAGCGTGTTATCCAAGCATTAATGGCAAGGAAAGCTCCTTATACTTGTGACTGGCCACATATGAGGAGTTTCTGGGAGTTTCTCCCTCAAATCTGCTTCAAGCTCTTGATTGTGGCATTTCTTTGTGGTTCAGAATCCAGTATTCCCATAATGCTTTAGTCTTTTATGAGTTTAATAAAGAATCCCGCTTTCTGGGTCTTCATTAGACTGAGTATTAGCTGATCTACTGTTCTACAGCTTTTAAAGCGACACACACACACACACACATGGGCGGGTGATAGACTTGTGAGTTTGGTAACAGTGTAAACAAGCCGTCCTGGTGTAATCTTTCCCTCTTCTGAGCGCTTTGAGACTGGAATAGTGCGTTTGAAGTCGAGATCCCTGTCGAATCTCCGAACCCTCCAGCTTTATTCCCGCAGGCCTGGAGAGCAGAGCTGATATAATAGAGTTTGTTTTCCGAGCCGAAAGTGGCCCGTGATTCACCCGGACAGGGTTTAGAGTGGCCAATTTTCTCTCCGAGGCTTTACTCAAAAATTGAGCATTGATCCTGTAAAGCTGCTGGAACAATAACATGTTATTTGCTGCGACCCTCTTCAGAAAGTTTGTCAGGTTAGAAGCTTCTGCCGTGTTTGAACAGATGAAATGTGTTGATGGAGACGCGGACGTGCTTTATTCTGCTTAAAGATCAGCTCCTCAGGGTCATTTAGACATTTAGGATTGGGCATTTCATTAGTTTGAAGTGAACACTGAAATGGCAGTCTGCATAGTTACCAAAAAATAGATTAATTTTTCTGACAGTGCAGGACAAGTTTGTATATATATATATATATATATATATATATATATATAAAATGTGTATATATATATAAAATGTATTTCATAATAATATCATTTATATTAATTATTTATTTATCATTTTCATTTATTGTTATTCATTTATAATTATACTTTATTTGTATTCATATATTCATGATAACATTTATTTATTCATCTTTCATTCATAAGGTAATTTATTTCATGTATTTATTTATTTATAATGAAAATGCATTGTTATTCATTTAAAAATATATTTTATTTGTATTCATTATTCATAATGGAATTGATTTTCTTATTTTTTATCATTATTTATTTATGTGTTCATTAATAATATTATTTATTCATAATATAATTAAAATTGTATTTATTTATAATTTAATTCATATGTATTTATTTATTTACTTATTTATTCATTCATTCATAGTAGAATTTATTTAATTATTTATAATGTAAATGTATTGTCATTCATTTATAATTAAATTTTATTTTTATTCATTAATTTATTCACAATAGAATGTATTAATTAACTAATAATTAATTTATCATTCATTTTTTATATATTTATTAATTTATAATAACATTTTATTTATTTATTTGTTTATTCTTTCATTCATAATATATTTTTTATATAATTTAATTTATGTATATTTATTTATTTATTTATAATATTTATTTTTTAATTTGAATCCATTTTAACTGGCTGATTCCTAAACTATTACCCACAATCCTCAATATTTGCAAAGGCTTACAGGTTTGTGGAAAAACAAATCAGTAATTATTGAATTTGAAACTGAGTTGTGCGAGAACATGATCGACTGTCGTCTTCTTTAACAGTAAAACCTCTGCAATCTTCATCATCTTCTAGAAGAGTGTGATTGATGTGTTTTTCCTCAAGTTGAAATCACTGGATTTGCAGCAGGGCCACAGGGTTTTCCCGGTTTTCCCGGTCTTCCTCCTGCTGTTGTTGAAGTTGTTGCGACTCTGCGCTTCATTAAGAGAGTCTCGGCTCGTGTAATAAGTCTCGTCTGACACAAACCCCAGCGAGTGCTTGCAGAGATCAGCATCTTCTGGTTCCCCAGCGTCTTCATCAGGGCAGACCTGCTGAAGTCAGGAGCTCGTGTTCAACATCAGAGCCGGCTCTCTCTCAGTGCAGGGTCTCATTCGAGAGCTTAACACTCAAAACCTCATCTGATCAAAACTGTTTTGAAATTGAACATTGCGTTGCATGGAAACGGGAACTCGTGTTTGATTTTATAGCCCTTTTAAAGTCCAGATTATATGGTAAAAATATATATTCTGTATAATATGTTTAGTTCAATGCATTTGCCTTTCGGTAAACTTTAAAGTTAAAGGAGACATATCATGCTTTTAAATTGTTCCTTTTTACATATAAATCATACATTTGTGGTCTATATAAAGCGGAACTGCAATGCTTGGGTCTGAATTCCTCATTATTATAGCTCCACAGGCCCCTTTTCTGATGTGCTTCTGAGAGCAACTCGTTTTGGTGCGGTCTCTTTAAATACAATTGAGACACTTCATACCCCGCCCCTCTCCAGGTTGCAGAGGTTCAACTCCACCCCGTTCGGCCATTTTTGTAGTTTGATAGCAGAGATAGGATTATCTAGCGGCACAGAAACTTTTTATTCACACGTTATTAACAAAATGTCAACAACGGAAGACTTGTCCGGCCAGCCTTACATGTTCGAGCTGGAGCAAGATAAAAATGAAGACGACGAACCTGCAGAACAATGTCTTCATATGGATGTATCGCAATGGTGTGTTACTGTATTTATACATGAAACTTTGGTCTTCCGACCTTTTACCACCGTGTCGATTTATTTCGATTAATATGTGCGAGGGAGAGAGAGCAAGACAGCGTCTAGTTTGGAGACGGTGATGTCTTGTTTACACTTTCGCCTGGCTCTGAAGAGAGAGAGAGAGTGTGCGCGAGACCGGGTCTCTCTCTCTGCTCGTTCTTTCAGTCAAACATGCGCCACAAGCGCGGCAGTTCATCTACATTAGACGGTGTAATGAAGCGTGTGGGTTACTACATCCAACAACCGATCATTTTAACTTACCCTCTCGTAACTTCTGCATCCTTTAGCTTGGACTACAAAATTGCAGCAAGAAATAATAATGGCGGATTGCTCGAAGTGTTGGGCCGGAAGTCAATGTCCTTATTTGGCAGTTCCGCTGCAAATACTGTGACGTGATAGTTCACAAAACGTCATAGATAACAGAAAAATCGGAACAGGTTGAAAAATATGACCAAAACAGAATATAAAGATATCAAAGAAGCACCTGAAGAGAATAATTTCATCTTTTCTGTACTTCTAAACACTCCAAATATACAACAAAATGCATTTAAGGGCTAAAAAAGTGCATTTAGCATGATATGTCCCCTTTAAAGCAAATAAAGTTGATGTCATCAATCCCTCTTATTCATGCATATACATTACCCTGGAAACCCAGAGTTCTCGCGAGAGCACAAGTTGAATTTCTCAGCGAGTTACTCTGGTGTCGAGTAATGATGCTCATCCATATATATATGCCCTTGATCTGAGCTGCACCAATCACATCGGGTTATCTGATATAGGCGGGCCAGAGGCGAGATGACGACAGCGCTGTGACGTCGAAGTAAACATTGCAAGATGGCTATGGATGAACACCAGTTGTTTGAAACGGCTTTGGCCGCTACAATGAACGAGTTAGACTCGGCTTTTTCTCTAAAAGAGGAGCAGAAGACGGCGCTCGAATCGTTCCTTTGCAAGAAGAGCGTTTTTGCTGTTTTGCCGACCGGATACGGCAAGAGTCTAATCTACCAGTGAGCTCCGCTGGTAGCTAAGCGATAACTTGTTGTGATTGGTTGTGGTGTTGTCCAATGGCGTGCGGTGAGAATTTCAAACGCATGCTTGGTGCCGCCCCTCGAGCTGGCCGAGCTTCATTAGTCGATGCCAGACCATTAATCTTTCAGATTTAGGTCTGGATTTACAGGCTATCATATACATCATATATTCATAGACACTGTCATCTAAATAATTCATCATGGAAAGAAATTCAAGTCAACCCTAAAGTTTTCTTGTTGAATGTCAAGTTTTACTCAAATACATCACAATACTAAAGTCAAATGGGTTGTGATTTTTTTTCTCATTCTTTTTAATATTCTATTCTATTCTATTCTATTCTATTCTATGATGACTTTTATTATATTATAATATATGCTTTTTCTATATTGTCCGCTACTGGGCTTGTTGAGAATGTGAAACACACTTGCACTGCATCATGTCCTGCTCTCTGACTCAGTGACCCATGACACTGTACCTTTAAGACTTCTGTATGTAAATGATGCGTTTCTATTGGTCAGCGGTGTCACACACAGCATCAGCAACTAGTGGATCCTTCATCTATGCTTCTGTATATGCTTTTTAGGTCATTTATTTCATTTTATCTAAATGTATTTACATTTTATATTTTTATATTAATGTTACCTAATTTTAAAAAACATTTTACCACATTTTATAGTTTTATTATTATATTTATTTATTTATTTATTTACTTATTTTAATTATAAATTTTTTTCTTTTAAAAATGATTTATCATATTTATATGTATGTATGTATGTATATGTGTGTATATATATATATATATATATATATATATATATATATATATATATATATATATATATATATACAGTAGCCGACATTTGAAGTGGATCAAAAAAGGTCATCAAAGTTGTCCTAAGACAAGAACTGGTATTGTTCAAAATGTATGTATAACTTTGATAAAAGGTTTTGATCCACTTCAAATGTTGACTACAATATATATAAAACCCAATGTATATATATATACTGTATAATAGAAATATATCATATATATCACACATACAAATAAATTAAGTAAATAAATAAACAAATAAATAACATAATTAGATAAAATAATTTTTTCATATTTCTAATGTGACATCACACCCATTAATAAATCCATAAAATAAATATGATAAATATTGTCATCATGTGATATACTCGAGATTCCTCGTGCATACACACATCTCTCTGGATAATCACAATTAATGGCATAAAGGAAGTTTGGAAATGTAAAGTGATATTTGATCCACATTTTCCCACTGAACTCCTGCTAAATCCCGTGATGTCCGTGTGTGTTCTGCGCAGGGAAAGCGTTCGCTCCGGAGTTCTACTACGACACGTACAGCCCGCTGTGGCAGAACCGGCCTCGGGTTTACGGATACAAGCTCCAGTGGACTCAGATGAACCCCGGCGCCGTGGACCGGATCATGGCCTATCGCCTGGGCATACGGCAGGTCAGTGTGAGCATGAGTTATGATTCGCTGTCCCTGTTTTACTGTACTTCATGTGTTCTTATGAAATGTGGTCTACTGGATGAATAATAGTATTGTTGATTTGTTTTAATGTTCACTAAATGACCCATTCACTGGGAAAGAGCAAAAACACACACCGTTGACTAATTTCATGGTGTTTTTCACACTTACAGACAGCAACACACACTCTAGACAACACCGTACATTTAACTTAAATAGCAATATATAAAAAAACCTAATCTAATGAAATGACAAAAACATAATAAAATGACTAAAACATTAAACAAATTAACATGAAAACAAAGAATCAAATTCAAAATACTAAAATAACACTGATAGTTTTTATTAATTTTATTTTAGTTGTATTTATTTTAGTACATCTAGTAAAACAAAATTTTTAATTTACATTATCATTACATTATTTTTAATTTACATTATCATTACGTTATTTTTAATTTACATTATCATTACGTTATTTTTAATTTATGTTATCATTACACGATCATTACATTATCTTTTCATTTACATGATCAGAAAGCATGTTTCTGGCTGTAAGGAAACACACAGAAATCTTTCCTCCAGTCCTCTTCCCTCTTTCCTCTTCCCTCTTCCCTCTTTCCTCTTCACTCTTCCCTCTTCTCCCTTCCCTCTTTCCTCTTCACTCTTCCCTCTTCTCCCTTCCCTCTTTCCTCTTCCCTCTTTCCTCTTCACTCTTCCCTCTTTCCTCTTCCCTCTTTCCTCTTCCCTCTTTCCTCTTCCCTCTTCCCTCTTCTCTCTTCTCTCTTTCCTCTTCCCTCTTTCATCTTCCCTCTTCTCTCTTCCCTCTTTCCTCTTCCCTCTTCTCTCTTTCTTCTTCCCTCTTTCCTCTTTCCTCCAGTCCTCTTTCCTCTTCCCTCTTTCCTCTTCCCTCTTCCCTCTTTCCTCCAGTCCTCTTTCCTCTTCCCTCTTTCCTCTTTCCTCTTCCCTCTTTCCTCCAGTCCTCTTCCCTCTTTCATCTTCCCTCTTCTCTCTTCCCTCTTTCCTCTTCCCTCTTTCCTCTTCCCTCTTCTCTCTTTCTTCTTCCCTCTTTCCTCTTTCCTCTTCACTCTTCCCTCTTCTCCCTTCCCTCTTTCCTCTTCACTCTTCCCTCTTCTCCCTTCCCTCTTTCCTCTTCCCTCTTTCCTCTTCACTCTTCCCTCTTTCCTCTTCCCTCTTTCCTCTTCACTCTTCCCTCTTCTCCCTTCCCTCTTTCCTCTTCCCTCTTCCCTCTTCCCTCTTCTCCCTTCCCTCTTTCCTCTTCCCTCTTTCCTCTTCCCTCTTTCCTCTTTCCTCTTCCCTCTTTCCTCTTCCCTCTTCTCCCTTCCCTCTTTCCTCTTCACTCTTTCCTCTTCCCTCTTCCCTCTTCTCCCTTCCCTCTTCTCTCTTTCCTCTTCTCCCTTCCCTCTTCTCTCTTTCCTCTTCCCTCTTTCCTCTTCCCTCTTCTCCCTTCTCCCTTCCCTCTTCTCTCTTTCCTCTTCCCTCTTTCCTCTTCCCTCTTCTCCCTTCCCTCTTTCCTCTTCCCTCTTCCCTCTTTCCTCTTCCCTCTTTCCTCTTTCCTCTTCTCCCTTCCCTCTTCTCTCTTTCCTCTTCTCCCTTCCCTCTTCCCTCTTTCCTCTTCCCTCTTCTCTTTCCTCTTCTCCCTTCCCTCTTCTCTCTTTCCTCTTCTCCCTTCCCTCTTCTCTCTTTCCTCTTCCCTCTTCCCTCTTTCCTCTTCCCTCTTCTCCCTTCCCTCTTTCCTCTTCCCTCTTTCCTCTTCCCTCTTCCCTCTTTCCTCTTCCCTCTTTCCTCTTCTCCCTTCCCTCTTCTCTCTTTCCTCTTCTCCCTTCCCTCTTCTCTCTTTCCTCTTCCCTCTTTCCTCTTCCCTCTTCTCCCTTCTCCCTTCCCTCTTCTCTCTTTCCTCTTCCCTCTTCCCTCTTTCCTCTTCCTTCTTCTCCCTTCCCTCTTTCCTCTTCCCTCTTCCCTCTTTCCTCTTCTCCCTTCCCTCTTTCCTCTTCCCTCTTCCCTCTTTCCTCTTCCCTCTTTCCTCTTCCCTCTTCTCCCTTCTCCCTTCCCTCTTCTCCCTTCTCCCTTCCCTCTTCTCTCTTTCCTCTTCCCTCTTTCCTCTTCTCCCTTCCCTCTTTCCTCTTCCCTCTTCCCTCTTTCCTCTTCCCTCTTTCCTCTTCCCTCTTCCCTCTTCTCCCTTCTCCCTTCCCTCTTCTCCCTTCTCCCTTCCCTCTTCTCCCTTCCCTCTTTCCTCTTCCCTCTTTCCTCTTCCCTCTTTCCTCTTCCCTCTTCTCCCTACCCTCTTTCCTCTTCCCTCTTTCCTCTTCCCTCTTTCCTCTTCCCTCTTCTCTCTTTCCTCTTCCCTCTTTCATCTTCTCTCTTCCCTCTTTCCTCTTCCCTCTTTCCTCTTCCCTCTTCTCTCTTTCTTCTTCCCTCTTTCCTCTTTCCTCCAGTCCTCTTTCCTCTTCCCTCTTTCCTCTTCCCTCTTTCCTCCAGTCCTCTTCCCTCTTCCCTCTTTCCTCCAGTCCTCTTTCCTCTTCCCTCTTTCCTCTTCCCTCTTTCCTCTTTCCTCTTCCCTCTTTCCTCTTTCCTCTTCCCTTTTCCCTCTTTCCTCTTTCCTCCAGTCCTCTTCCCTCTTTCCTCCAGTCCTCTTTCCTCTTCCCTCTTTCCTCTTCCCTCTTCCCTCTTTCCTCTTTCCTCCAGTCCTCTTCCCTCTTTCCTCCAGTCCTCTTTCCTCTTCCCTCTTTCCTCTTCCCTCTTCCCTCTTTCCTCTTTCCTCCAGTCCTCTTCCCTCTTCCCTCTTTCCTCTTCCCTCTTTTCTCTTTCCTCCAGTCCTCTTACCTCTTACCTCTTTCCTCTTCTCTCTTCCCTCTTTCCTCTTCCCTCTTTCCTCTTTCCTCTTTCCTCTTCCCTCTTTCCTCCAGTCCTCTTCCGGTCTCTCTGTCCACACGGATCACATTAATCCTGATGTTTCTACGGTATGTGAGTGGATGAGAAGCAGGAAAAGCGAGGGTTTCTGGGTAAATAAGTGTCGGCCCCGGGGCCCGGATCTGCTGTTTGTATCTCCTCACTGTGACTCTGGGTTTCACCGCTTCAGAATGGAGGACGAGCTCTTCATGCTACATCCCATCATGTGAGATCACGAGTAGCAGGTCTCAGGGATTGTGTGCTGGAATATTAAATATGCCAGTGTTGCTCTATAGTGAACTAATGCCAGTGCATCTTCAGTGTATGCATATATGGCTTTTAGGTCAGCATCGCCTACTAAATTATTTATTTATTTATGTATTTAGCATTCTTTACTCATGTCTTCATCATATAATAACTGCCAATGGTGCCCTGCACTGTACTATTCCCAGAGGATCCTAAATGCTTGCATTTGTTCATGATTTATTTTATTTTTTACTTTATTCATGTCTTTGTGAGTTATTTTAATTAATTTTAAAATAAAATTAAAATTTTTTTTATTTAAAGTATTTTCCTATTTTTACTCGTGTCTTTGTGATTTTATTTTTTATTTTTTTATTTTTATTTTGGGGGGGATTTTTGGTATTTTATATTTTATATTTATTTTTTATTTTATTTTTTTATTTTTTGTTGTTTTACTCATGTCTTCATTACTAATTTTATTTACTTATTTTTATTTTGCTTTCTTTTCTCATGTCTTTGTGATTTTATTTTTCTTTTCTTTTTTTATCATTTCATATCATTATTTTATTATTTTAATTTGATTATTTGTATAGTTTCATTCTGGCCTCTCTCGTCCTCCCGTGTGAACCTCATGATCAACACTCAGTTTCTGCCACTGGAGATCCGGCTCTTTGATTTCTTCCACATCTCGCTGGCGTTCTCCGTCTTTGATCAGACCTCGAGAACTCTCTCTGCTTCTGAGGTTACATGAAGTGTGTGAGAATTCATGTTACGAAGACGAGTGTGAGAACCGAAGGTGTGTTTGCTGTGTCAAAGTGAGCTGCAGGTCATTTTCAGAGCGATTTGGCAGTTCGAGGTTTACTCATGTCTTTGTGAGTAATTTTATTTTATTTTTGTATTTATTTACGTATGTATTTTATTTTATTTTGCTATTTTTACTCATGTCTTCATGAGTAATTTTATTTTATTTATTATTTTTTTATTTTATTTTGCTTTCTTTTTCTCTCGTCTTTGTGATTTTACTTTTTTAATTTAACAAAAAAAAATTTCATTTGCATTTTTTATTTTTATTTTATTAATGGATTTCATTCAACTCATTCGATTTGGCAGTTCGAGGTCAGCTGTTTGTTTGTTTTTTTTGGTTTGTTTGTTTTGCACACTAACAGTATTCTCATCGCCTGATAAACTTAAGGTTGAGCCACTGTAGTCACTTGATTATTTTAAACATTGTCTTTACTAACTTTCTGGGCCGGCAAATTTCATTAACAGAGAAGCCTATAGAGGAGTGAGACCGCTCTCAGATTTAATCAACATTATCTTAATTTGTGTTCTGAAGATGAACGAAAGTCTGACGGGGTTGAACAACATGAGGGCGAGTCATTACTGACAGAGTTTACATCTCTGGGTGAACTAACCCTTTAATTAAAGTTCTAATGATATCAGTTTCTGCACAAACCACTGGGAGTTTTCCAGCGTTTTCTTTGCATATTTATTGCAGTAAAACTAATGTTTCTATGGAAACGTGTTATACAGCAGGGATATTATTGTTCACTAAAATTAAAATTAAAACAAAAACCTTAAAAAAATTGAATTGCTTGAAATAAAATTAACATAAAAAAAAAAGTATTTTATTCCAGCGTGGCAATCAACATTTCTCGTGTTGGTTTAGTTTAACCTGCAGTGCTCAAATAACTACATTGAACAAAATTACTAAAACTTGTACTAAACTTTAAATATGGTGGCATAAGTAATGTTAGTAAATGCATTAACAATCACTGAGCATTACATTTGTTTTAGGATTTATTAATCTTAAATGTTAAATGTTAGTTAATAAAAATACAACTGTTTATATTAGTTCAAGTCCATTAAAAAATAACAGATACAACTTTTGATTTTAATAATGTATCAGTAATGGTTCTGAACTGTAGAAGTAGTTAACTAATGTTAAAAAATAATGTGAAGTGTTATCAAAAGAACATATTTTGACCAAACAAGATTTGGACCCCATTGACTTTAATTGTATGGACAAAAAAACACACACACTTCTCAAAATATCTTTATTATGTTCCACAGAAGAAAGTTAATGGTGATAGACTGATCGTTTTGGTGATCTATTCCTTTTAATGAAGTGAATGTGAGTGTGTGAACTGAAGCAGATTGAATCTGTATTTATCTGCAGTGTGAATGTGTGTCTCATGTTGAACATGTTTCCACATTATGGTATTTTTCATGGATTTTGTCCATGTTCATCTTTCTTTAGTGTGTAATGTTGCTGTTTGAGGATGACAAGGGGAGTTCTTCTCTATATCAGTGTCTGTGTTCCTGAACTCCTGAAACGCCTCCATTGTAGTCTTGAGTTTACAAACACGTCACAATATTCCTCATTATAATAATTATAATAATTAATATTATAATTAATAATTAACTGGCAGTTATGGTAAGGGGCGGGACATTTCCCAAACACACTCGAAGCGCTCGACCAATCACAACACACTGCTCCAGCCAACCAATCAGAGCACAGTGTGCTTTTCAGAGGGAGGGGCTTCATAGAGACAGGAAGTAAACAGAGCGTTACTGACAGACTGGGAAGAGAGGAGCCGCAACAATGGAGAATATGAGGAGAATAATCAACATTCAAGCAGGAAAACCTGTTCTAGTAGAGACCAAACACAACATTAAGATAAAATGGCCTCTTTAACATTCTCACAGGATGTATTTTCCCTGATTTCTCCCTCAGACGGGGCAGCAGCGCTGGTGGGAGCAGGAGATTCCCGTGGAGGGAAACATCCAGAAGGGAGAACTGATCACACACAACCTGACGGAGCTCATCCGACCCGAGGCTTACGTGGTCCGACTCACGCCGATCACACGCTTCGGAGAGGGAGATTCAACCACCAGGATCGTCACGTACAGCGGTACGTCACGCATGAAAACCACTGGGTTAAACACAACCCAATTTGGGTTGTTTTCAACACAAGGGCTGGGTAAATATAGGACAGAACCATAGACTGTAAATAAATATGTTCGTAGTGTGCGTGACGTCACCCGTATTGTTTCTGAAGAGTGTTTTTGAAGCCCAAAGTGGGCGGAGCCGGCCGTCGCCATCTTGGCAGCGTCACTCCCAGATAAACGTAAATGTGCAGCGAGGCGGATTAGCAGAGGTGACGTGACGCTAACAGACAGCAGACAAACGCTAGTAGTGACATCAGCAGCAATCCACCTGTCACTCAAGTGGCCACGCCCTTAATTATGCACAACTTTAAGGCTTAATATCATTTATACGGATGAGTTATAAAAATATTCACCCCGCTCACAGTCGTCATGAAGGACAACATTAGCTATATAGACCAAAACCACTTTTTGCTCCAGACTGTAAACATGTTTTATTCTGCTGTAAAGTTGGGCATTTTAACATGGGGCTCTATGGGATTGACTCTCTTCTGCAGCCGGAACTCTAGTGGCCAGTCGATGAACTGCAGTTTAACTCACTTCAGTGTTAGATTCACAAGAGAGACCAGAAGGTTGCCGCTTGGACAGAACACATGTTGGGTTTATTTTACCCAGCAAATTGGGTTGTTTATTCATTGGGTTGATTTAACCCATCATACTGGGTTGATTCAGTTTTTACTATAGAACTAACTTTTTTATTTTAATTTTACTTAATACTTGAATTAGTTTTTACGGATTAACTTAAATCCTCTAAACTTTTCTAAACTCTCTCTTGAAGAGGCCGCAAAAAAGCCCGCGATGAATAACTCAATAACAGGAAAACTACCCAAACACTGAAAACATAACCCCAGATTCTTTAGTGTAGCTGAGTTCATGAGCTATTTATTTGATCAAAATACAGTAAAAATTGTGAAATATTATTCTAATGTAAATCATTTGTTTTCTATGTGAATATACAGTAAAGTGTAATTTATTCCTGTGATCAAAGCTGTATTTTCAGCATCATTACTCCAGTCTTCAGTGTCACATGATCCTTCAGAAATCATTCTAATATGATAATTTGATGCTTTAGAATGTTGAATATTTTCACATATTTGATACATTTTATTTATTTTTCAGGATTCTTTGATAAATTGAAAGTTCAAAAGAACAGCATTTACAGGAAATATAATCTTTTGTAACATTACTAATGTCTGTACTGTCACTTTTGGTCAATTTAATGTGGCCTTGATTAATAAAAGTAGTGATTACGTAAAAAAAAAAAAGGTTTGAATGTTCAGAAATAAGGTTGAGATCATTAGTTTCGTGCTGGAAGTGATCAGCTGATGAGAGATCAGTGTTTGCGATCTGCTCGTTTGGAGTTTCAGTTTGATTGTGTTTTACGTGTCGGCTGCTGGTTAATAATTCATCTGACGCTCGTGAACATCAATCCAGAACAAAAAGAAAAATTTTAGATGATGCAAAAGCAAATAATTCATTTCAGTATTTCGCTGAACTACTACAAGTACTATAATGTTCTGAGTTGTAAATAAAGATTATTGAAGCACGTTTTCAGCTTTTCCACTTCAATTTTTTCAATATTACTTGTTTTTTCTTTGCAATTATATGTGAAATTTACTAGTATTTTCTGAGTGAAAACATTTCAAAGTAAATCCTAAACTAAGTTATTTTCAATGCATGAGAGAATTATGATGTATGCCGTTCACAGCCGTTAGCATTGATACTGCTGAGTTATGAAACCTATCTCTCCTAAATAAAGCACGTCTCGTCCGCGGCATCGAGGCCAGAGTTTAATGAAGTGTCTGTGTGCTTTCAGCATTTGCTTTTGTTGCATGACCGACTCAAGAAGGTCTGAAATGAGGTTACTTGTTAATCTTTAATCTATTAAACATATTGAAACATGAAAGCGGATGGGATATTGTTTGGCGGGGTCAACTCTGGCTTAACGGAGATAAATAAAGTCTACGTGACTTTGTTCTCTGCATTACGTCTGATTAGTCTGGCCTGGGAGTTTATAAACTGGCCGATAATCAAATGCTGCTTTAAAACGGGTGTTTTATGTGACTGTGGGAAGCCATGTAATGTTATACTGGATTTTTCTCCATGTTCATCTTTCTTTAGCGTGTAATGTTGCTGTTTGAGCTTGAAAAATGGAGTTCTTCTCTATATAAGTGTCAGTGTTTCTGAACTCCTGAAACGCCTCCATTGTAGTCGTGAGTTTCTTCCGGGAACGAACACGTCACAATATTCCTCATTATAATAATTAATACGCAGAATAAAGGGGCGGGGCCTGGTTGAGTTAGTTAGCAGTGTGTTGACACTCTCTCTTGTGAATCAACACTGAAGTGAGTTAAACTGCAGTTCATCGACTGGCCACTAGAGTTCCGGCTGCAGAAGAGACTCAATCCCATAGAGCCCCATGTTAAAATGCCCAACTTTACTGCAGAATAAAACATGTTTACAGTCTGGTGCAAAAAGTGTTTTGGTCAATAAAGCTAATGTTGTCCTTCATGACGACTGTGAGCGGGGGGAATATTTTTATAACTCATCCGTATAAATGATATAAAGCCTTAAAGTTGTGCATAATTAAGAGCGTGGCCACTTGAGTGACAGGTGGATTGCGGCTGATGTCACTACTAGTGTTTGTCTGCTGTCTGTTAGCGTCACGTCACCTCAGCTAATCCGCCTCGCTGCACATTTACGTTTATCTGGGAGTGACGCTGCCAAGATGTCGACTGCCGGCTCCGCCCACTTTGAGCTTCGAAAACACTCTTCAGAAACACTACGGGTGACGTCACGCACACTACGAACATATTTATTTACAGTCTATGGTTGAAAATGGAGGTTATGATAAGGGGCGGGGCATTTCCCAAACACACTCGACCAATCACAACACACTGCTCCAGCCGACCAATCAGAGCACAGTGTGCTTTTCAGAAGGAGGGGCTTCATAGAGACAGGAAGTAAACAGAGCGTTACTGACAGACTGGGAAGAGAGGAGCCGCAACAATGGAGAATATGAGGAGAATAACCAACATTCAAGCAGGAAAACCTGTTCTAGTAGAGCCTGAAACAACATTAAGATAAAACGGCCTCTTTAACATCCTGATGTACTTAAGAAAACTGAAAGTGTAGATTCTCAGCAGCAAAACAGCCTTTTGAAATCTGTGTCTCATAATGGAGACGACGATCCTCTATTCTCATCTCTAACACAATGACACAGACGAGGAGGAGGAGGTGGCGTCTCAATTTGCTCTGATTTCTCAACTTGAAACGGATTGAAAAAGAGCAAGACAAAAGAGAGCCCCTCCACTCCGGGAAAGATCTGTTTTATTCCTGAATGATGATATGATAAAGTCGCCGCAAGAGTAAATGCTTCATTCTGCATTTCTCAGAAATGATTCATCCTCCCTGTGAATCGACTGTCAGCGTTTATTATTGTTGTGTGGATTGTTCGAGGCATCGCTAGTGTTCAGATGAATACTCTTTGATGGGTTTTAATCCTCTAATACTCATATTTATGTCACCCTGACACTAAAAATCTCTTGAAAAGCTTCGTCTCGGATGTTTCCCGTCTTCTAAATCGATCTCCTCAACATGACGGAATGTCCGTTTGTGTTTGATGCTTTCGCTTAAAGCTTTTATCTGTCGATATAAAGTGATTATTGTGATCCGCTCTTAGACACATTATTGTTAAATCTTATCCAGACAGTGATGGAAAAATAAACAAAGGGATTTAGAAATTAAATTGTAAACTGTAAAATTAATATTCCAGGTTGTTTTTGATCTATTGTCAATGTACAGAATTTATTACAGACAATCATGTTGTCATTTCCATATTTACACAACTCTTCAAAAGTTTGAGTTCAAAATGTTTTTTGATTGGTAATGTTTCTGAAAGAGTCTCTTCTGCTCAGCAAGGCTACATTTATTTGATCAAAAATACAGTAAAAACAGTGACATATTATTACAATAAAGAATACAATAAAACAGCTGTGAATATATAGTAAAGTGTAATTTATTCCTGTGATCAAAGCTGAATGTTCAGCATCATTACTCCAGTCTTCAGTGTCACATGATCCTTCAGAAATCACTCTAATATGATGATTTGATGCTCAAGAAACACTTATGATTATTATTATCAGTGTTTAAAACAGTCATACTTTTGTGGAAACCGTGATGCATTTAATTTTCAGGATTCTTTGATGAATAGAGAGTTCAAAAGAACAGCATTTATTTGAAATGGAATCTTTTGTTACATTATAAATATATTTACTGTCACTTTTGATCAATTTAATGCATCATTGAAGAATAAAATTATTAATTAAAAAACAACAACAATCTTTTCTAAGGTAGTCTGCATATAAACAAATGGACATACATTTGCTTCAAATACTCTAATAATGAAAGTCTAATTGATTTAAAAATTAATTAGATTTTTTTTCAAGTGGTTTGAGTGAATGATTCAATGACTCACTCATAAACTCTTCACTTGTTTCATTACTGGATGAATCAGTGTTTTTGAGCAAATCTCTTGAGTGAATGATTCAATGACTCACTCATAAAGACTTCACTTGTTTCATTACTAGATGAATCAGTGTTTTTGAGCAAATCTCTTGAGTGAACGATTCAATGACTCACTCATAAAGACTTCACTTGTTTCATTACTTGATGAATCAGTCTTTTTGAGCGAATCTCTTGAGTGAATGATTCAATGACTCACTCATAAAGACTTCACTGGTTTCATTTCTTGATGAATCAGTCTTTTTGAGCGAATCTCTTGAATTAATGATTCAATGACTCACTCATAAAGACTTCACTTGTTTCATTACTGGATGAATCAGTGTTTTTGAGCGAATCTCTTGAGTGAATGATTCAATGACTCACTCATAAAGACTTCACTTGTTTCATTACTTGATGAATCAGTTTTTTTGAGCAAATCTCTTGAATGAATGATTCAATGACTCACTCATAAAGACTTCACTTGTTTCATTACTGGATGAATCAGTGTTTTTGAGCGAATCTTTTGAATGAATGATTCACTGACTCACTCATAAAGACTTCACTTGTTTCATTACTTGATGAATCAGTCTTTTTGAGCGAATCTCTTGAATGAATGATTCAATGACTCACTCATAAAGACTTCACTTGTTTCATTACTGGATGAATCAGTGTTTTTGAGCGGATCTTTTGAATGAATGATTCAATGACTCACTCATAAAGACTTCACTTGTTTCATTACTTGATAAATCAGTCTTTTTGAGCGAATCTCTTGAGTGAATGATTCAATGACTCACTCATAAAGACTTCACTTGTTTCATTACTTGATGAATCAGTTTTTTTGAGCAAATCTCTTGAATGAATGATTCAATGACTCACTCATAAAGACTTCACTTGTTTCATTACTGGATGAATCAGTGTTTTTGAGCGAATCTTTTGAATGAATGATTCAATGACTCACTCATAAAGACTTCACTTGTTTCATTACTTGATGAATCAGTCTTTTTGAGCAAATCTCTTGAATGAATGATTCAATGACTCACTCATAAAGACTTCACTTGTTTCATTACTGGATGAATCAGTGTTTTTGAGCGAATATCTTGAGTGAATGATTCAATGACTCACTCATAAATACTTCACTTGTTTCATTACTGGATGAATCAGTGTTTTTGAGCGAATCTCTTGAATGAATGATTCACTGACTCACTCATAAAGACTTCACTTGTTTCATTACTTGATGAATCAGTCTTTTTGAGCGAATCTCTTGAATGAATGATTCAATGACTCACTCATAAAGACTTCACTTGTTTCATTACTGGATGAATCAGTGTTTTTGAGCGGATCTTTTGAATGAATGATTCAATGACTCACTCATAAAGACTTCACTTGTTTCATTACTTGATAAATCAGTCTTTTTGAGCGAATCTCTTGAGTGAATGATTCAATGACTCACTCATAAAGACTTCACTTGTTTCATTACTTGATGAATCAGTTTTTTTGAGCAAATCTCTTGAATGAATGATTCAATGACTCACTCATAAAGACTTCACTTGTTTCATTACTGGATGAATCAGTGTTTTTGAGCGAATCTTTTGAATGAATGATTCAATGACTCACTCATAAAGACTTCACTTGTTTCATTACTTGATGAATCAGTCTTTTTGAGCAAATCTCTTGAATGAATGATTCAATGACTCACTCATAAAGACTTCACTTGTTTCATTACTGGATGAATCAGTGTTTTTGAGCGAATATCTTGAGTGAATGATTCAATGACTCACTCATAAATACTTCACTTGTTTCATTACTGGATGAATCAGTGTTTTTGAGCGAATCTCTTGAGTGAATGATTCAATGACTCACACATGTTTTAACAGGCACTTGTCTCCACCTACTGGTGTAACGATGTAATGATCCAATCTTTATTTGAAGTGTCAAGTTGCTTTCAAAAGGTGATTTACTCTATTTTGATCACTACAGTAGACATCAGTGTTTATATCAGAACTATAAACTTTTACCCCAGTACTTCTGTGATAATCTGAATGATTGTAAGACAGAAATAATGAAACTGTTCGTCGAATCGCTGTCATTAGGAATAAGATCAGGTGCTGAATCGAGACTGAGCTCTTTATGACACATCAGATTGAGCTTATTAATCGTGCAGCTCTTCTACATATGCAAGCTTAATGTTATGAAATGTGCATGTTATGTTCTCAATGTTCCTGCAGACGCTATAGTGGACATTAGACCTCACAGCTCGAATACACCGGTTCTTGCTGAATAATTCCTATATTTGCGCTCTCAAATGATCAGGATTGCGATTCCACCATAAAAGCATTGTTGCAAAGACATGTCATGTTTGTTTGCACACTGCAATCATCGTCTGTGGTTATTTACAGCATGCAACAGATTCCATATATATATTCTCCAATATTCTTCAGACACGTTTGCTTTGAGATGATTTGTGATTAGCGTGTTTAATCGAGTACATTAAAATCAATTATTTCAGTAGGCATGAATCACTCCGCATTAACAAAGTTTTGCGGTTACGCTGATGCAGCGCATCTATTCAGCATGACAGGAATCGATCCCTGAGCCGCTCGTGTGTCTTCATGACAGTCCAGATTGTGTTTACTGGCGAAAAGTTTACCATGGTTGTTCGGCTGTTGTTTTGAGCAATAAAACGGTGGTGTAGTCTTTACCGGGTCAGCCGCTCAAACAGCTCTTCCCTCCTTTAAAATCTGAATTATTTATTGAACTTTCCATTACTGCATTCCTTCCGTTTACATGCACAAATAATAAATGTGAGATTGTAAGTGATTTCTTGATCATGAAAGTTGCATGAACTGTTTGTGAAGCTCTCAGAGTTTATAATGAGACGGTAAAACGTCATTCTTAATGCATTTATGTATTTCGGTGAATCATTCACATGCATATTTGATTGTGATTGGGTCATGCAGGTCAAACTTTATTACAGGCACTTTTTAATTCACTTTTTAAACTAACTTTAACTGACTTGATCAGGAAGATTCGAGCTGAAAGAGAAACTGCTCATTGCATGTATTAGCAGAAGATTTACATTCATTTAACATTATATATATATTTGTATTTATATTTATATTTAAAGACAGGTTTATATATATATATAAATCCAGGGGGAAAATTGCCTTTTAGGAACATACATATACTGTACATATAGGCTATATATATTTATATTTAAATGTATTATCAGATCATCAGATTCTCTCTCTGTGTTGTTTTTCCTCTTGCTTTCGTTTATTTCATCAGTTAGTGAGACACATTAATCCAGAAGCCAACATTTCATGACGTTTCATCACATCCACATGTTGACGATAATTAATTCATGTTTCTCTGGAGATCGCCGGTCAGTTATGAGCGGAAAACAATCACAGCGGGTAATTTGAGCCGGAGGGAGTTTGAGTGTTGTTTTTGATCATGTGTCTGGTGTCTGCTGTAGTTTCACACACTCGCACGATCACAGAGACGTTAAACGTTATAAAACCTGCTCAGGTGATTCGTTTTCTGCTCAGATTAACATCTACTCATGATGGAGACGTTTAATGCGGTCATGTTTCTCCACACTTCTGTTTGGAATTTGAACATGTTTTTTTTTTTTTTTTATAGTTACACTGTTTTAAAAAAATCACAGTTTGTTATATTATA
>NC_138231.1:1404295-1431795 GCF_964197995.2 Scardinius erythrophthalmus | reverse complement strand
ACCGTTCATAGATGCAAATCATCCATCGAACACTTCACACCTCCACAAGAACAGGCACTGAATCTGGGAGCAAACGCTGGTTTCTCTTTATGAGACGGGTCACAGAATGTGAACTTTGGTTGCAGGGATCCTGCAATCTTAAAAGAGCATAACAACAAACAGCAAAAGCAGACACATGGCATTTGTCATTGGTCAGAAGTTTGATATGGTCAGATTAAAATGAGTCTTTGGCAAAAAGCCCTTAAATTGATGTACTTAAAAAGATGGTCAAGGGAGAATAAAAGAAGATCTTACACGCTCTTACACTGTTCTGGAAACATTTAAATAAATTGCATTATAACAAAACAACAAATGCTGGTTTAAAACCCCATTTCATGAAGAGTATCAGCAAAATATTCAGTGTAACCAAACACAGAGATTCAATTGAATTAATGTCCATAAACATTGTTGCAAGTAAAATGGACACAATACAAATAAGCAGAAATCAAATTAGTTTCAGAAATGTTTCAAAAGCATTATTGAGAATACAAATATTTGTACTTGGTAAAAATGAAAAATACTGACATACATTTTAAAAATTTAACTTGGTGAAACAAATGATTACTTAAGTGATAAAGTAAAACCAAAGAAAAACAAAACAAACAATTACTGGATGCAATACAGTTATAATTCAGTCTAGATGTAAAGACTTAAATAGCATTGTATGCATTCATTTTGTGAGGCAGAATCAGATAGATGCAGATTTGACTTTGTGTGAAGATCAAATTATGTGGCTGCATTTAGCTGTGGCTATGTGTAAATTCATCATGCCCCAAAACAAAGGTGAGGAGGTTTTACAATTGTGATGCAAATTTGGTCCTGTTGTTGTAACAGGGAGCCAGCATGAGAATGTGAGTATGAGGTGTGATCTGGCTCAAAATGTTCCCACACCATTGTTTCAGTTAAAGGAGCATGAGAAAAGTGCAAAGTACAGAGTTACTGAATCCTGTTGTGAGGGAAGCATTTTCATGGTTAATGCAAATCGTGATTAACATTGTGGCCACATGGCAATTCTATGCTCCTTTACGTGGTTTTACTGCAGCTATATGGAAAAATAGCAGAGTTTTCCACTAAGGAGACAAACAAATTCAACATAGTCACACATGCAACTTGAAATTGCTATGCAATTCCAGTAAACAGTTATTCCAGTTTACACAAGATACATGGTCTAGAATTCTTAGCATCTACAACCTTTTAACCTAAGTGTTTCATACAACACTTACAGTAAAGCAATCATGTGTTTTAAAGAATTAACTTAATTAGCCTATGTGCACATGTAGCACAAACAACTATAATGTGTGTTCTATGAGCACGATGTGTTACGCACAATTACAAATTTGAACATACAAACAGGATCATTGCAATTTGGATATTAAACTTCTTGCTATTGGGCTACTAACCCACTAGCAAGTGAAGTTAATAGCTGAAGGCCTTGCATGAACAAAGCAGTTAACTCACTAAGAGTTTTACCTGTACGTGCAGATCGCTGATTTTTGCTCTTAGAAAGTGGTTTACTATTTTTCTGAAAATAAGGAGGAGGTCTGCCCCTTCCCAGTGACCAACATTTTCCCTCTTTATGGCCTATTTTCTGACAGGAACTGCAAAACCTGCTTTCTTTACCATAGGGATGTTTGCTACGTTCTCCTGGAGTTTGAGGATTTTCACGACTCTCTAATGCTTGTACACCATGCGTTCTGGTACATGACTCTGCGCTATTACGGTGTTGCATCACCTTAAGAACTGAAATAGGCACACTTTCTTGGTCAGTTGCACATGCATTTTCTGAACTAAATGATTCCGATTCATTAGAGCAAGTCACCTCCTCTAAGAAGCGAACGTGCTTTTTAGTCCCATCGCTGTTAAGCATTTTGGGAGACAATTTAGCATTTAGCTTAGCCTTGAGTTCTGCAATGATTTCCTTGTGATTTTTACACTTTTCAGTCAGGGCTAACTGCTCAGCTAGTAAATTATCTAGCTGTGTTTGAAGATCTTGAATCTTTGCCTCAGACTTTAGTGCCTCTGCATTTTTAGATTGCACTTCTTTACATTTAGCATCTATACTTGAAGATAGACATGTTGTTAACTCACGTAGCCGTGTAAAACTTATGAAGTTTAAAGCCTCAATTATTTCAGCATGTTTTGATTTCTTTTGATGTTTGCCAATTGTGTCCCACCATTGGAGCATTTCCTCATCTGGACATTTAATTCCAATGTACTCTTTCTTGAGTTTACACAAAGTAGGCTCAACTTTTTTGCTCCATAAAGCAAACAATACATCACTGTTATCAGATTTTTTCCCTTCCATCCCCGAGGAGATCTGAATATTCACAATATTTACAAATTATACAGTAATGGGACTATTAAAGCTATTCAAAACCTTTTAAATTCTGTTTCATTCAATTCATGCAAATGGAGACATTTCCTATCATACCATTAAACAATGAAAACAGACTTACCCATCCCATGGTCAGAAGGTCAGCTTTAATCCATTCACAAAATTAACTGTGAAAAAATGTCCTCATTCTGATCAAAGTGAATTTCAGAAAACACACTGCAAGGGATCCCGGGTTTCGGCACCATCTGTAAGGGTGGAATTCCTGCAGTGGTTCAAGCTGCAAGAACTGCCGAATGACTAAAGAAACGTTATTGGCAAGATGGTAGAAATCTGCACATTTCTTGTCTATAACCACCCACTGCCACTTATACCAACGACGGAAATAAGTGCAGTTACAATAGCTTAATATTTGTGGGAGAGCGTTGCTATAGATAGTGACGATATTGTATTGCAATATGTAGCACTTTAAAGTCAATACCAAATCAAAACTAGTTAGCACATTAGTTGCAATTGAAAAGGTTTAATGACAAATTATGGTTATGGTTACACCTAAAATAGTTACAAAATATATGTATGAGATGATGATAACTTATATTATTAATTGTACCCAGCATATATGAAAAATGTTACCTGAGAGAGAGATAGAGAGATAGATAGAGAGAGAGAGAGAGAGAGAGAGAGAGAGAGAGAGAGAGAGAGGAAGAGAAGAAGATAGCCCGAGTCTCAAAGAGCCAGAGCAACAGTTACAATCTTCTTTTATCCTTTCCTTGACCATGTGACTAAAACCCAACTGTGAGACATTCAAACTGACCAATCAGATAATTACACTTCCACCACTGTACTAAAGGTGTGACAATTCATTGACCCCCAAAGTACAAACATTTGGCTTGCATGCCTAGATCACTATCAGCCCCTCTGTGCCTTAGGAACTCCAAATGGTCATTGTCTCTGAAAGAGGGGGTAGAAAAACAGTCAAGCAAATATCTTTGTTCATTTAAAATATCTTGGATTATTTTCAATCCTACACATTCAACATACGTATTTAACCCAACAGCCGGGTTATTACTAGAAATTACCCATCGATTTTAAAATTGACCCAACATTTTTGGAAAAATAACCCAACATAGTGACCCAATATGTGTAACCCAAACTGTGCAGCATTTACTGTGTAGGTAACCGTACGACGATTCCTCAATCCTTTATGAAATCGTTATTTTGTCATAAGAAGCTTATCTTCTTTCCGGAAGGAAACTTCTGAAATACCCATGAGAGACTCCGGCCTAAATCCTCATGTTGATTTCTGAAGTTATCTTGAATTTCATTCATATCCGCCCGAGTTCCAATTACCACTCTGCGTGATTTCATTCAGACGAAATTTGGCTTTTCAAATGAGGTTGTCTATTCCCAAACTGAGACAATGCATGCCAGTGCCGGATGCGGATGAATCGGGATGAGCTCCTTTTATTTTTATTGAGATGTATTTTTACTTGATGCCGTGACGCTCTGCAGGGACCGAGCGCCGGTTAACACGTCCTCTCCGGTCCCCGTGTAAATTATACATTTGCTTTAATCACCCTGATGCTTCCAAACTGTCCGGCGTTTTATTAACATCAAGAGTCCAACAGAGACTTTAATTATTGCTCATCAAATTCCAGAGAGGAGATTCTGTTTGATTTTGGCTGGAGGGTTTTTCACAGCCCAGCGCTCAATGAGACGGCGCTCTGAAGAACAGCGCTGGTGAACGTGGCTCACATTACAAGAGGAATATTGACATTCACATATTGTTTGTAAATGCGTCAAAGATTTTGTAATCATATTGCGTAGTTGTGATTGGAGTCTATTGTTTTATTTGTGAAAACGCAATGAAACATGACAAATTGTGCAACATGATTTTTAAATTATGAACACGTGCAAAACCAACTAAATATTAATAACTGATTATGAATGGTTATTTTCCTATCAGCTTTTTTTTTCTATGGACTTTTTATTTTTGCATAGTTAAATGAAACCTGTTGCTGTACTCAGCCTTTTTTGACCAAATAATTTTGTCAGATTTAAATAACATAAAATTATGAAAATTTCCCTCATATTGGGTCAAAAACAAATAGTCCCTCCTATATTTATGAATTCTTTATTCTCAGCCAATAAAGCTATTTTGAATTTGAATAAATATATTATTATTATTTAAATATTTTTGTATAATAATACTAGTTTATTTTTATATATTTAATTATTATATTATTTATTTATAAATCGTCGCTGTCAGGCAGAAACCTCATATCTCAATATTTCGTAAATTGGGTCAAATTTACGAAATTTATTTTTTTGGTCAAAAATCATTACTATCAGTCACCCTTTACGTCTGTCTGTGGGTTTCGCAAATATTTAACCAATGAAAAGTATTAAAAAGAGCTTGTGACTGAAGCGTGTAACTCCATTGGCTCCTCAAACTGTCAATCAAACCTCATAACTCCGCCCACCTCTGTCATGAATGAAGTGGAGCGTCTCTGCTTGTTTGCAATGCAATGGTAAATAAAGACGGTTTGTTTGAATAAGTACAGCGTTTTCTTCACTCAAGAAACACTAAATATATAAAAGGCTGATGTTTTATGAATTTGATGAAAGAAAAAGAGTGTCTTTGTCACGTATGTCAGTAGTTTACAGTGTTTAATTATTTAAAATAGTGTTTTTTTTCCATTGCCTGAAAAGCTGCAGTTTTGGAAATAGGAGATTTCCCCCTGACAGTGACTATATCATAGTTTATTATATATTAGTCATATATATATATATAGTCAAGTATATGGCTGCTGTTTTGCCACCTGAGGCTTGTGTTAAATCAGAGGTTTATTGTGATCTATAGATCTATCTTGTTGTGTCATCACCAGGTTTCTACATGTACATCGAGACCTCGAGACCTCGTAAAGAGGGCGACACGGCTCGATTACTGAGTCCTGCGTTTAACGTCGCGCCGAAGAACCCCTACAGCATCACCAGCCCACCGGCGTATTGCTTCAGCTTCTACTATCACATGTACGGCAAGCACATCGGTAAGATGAAGACGACCTCCTCATGCACACGCATTCCTGAAGCTACAACATCAGTAAGATCTCAGTAAAACTCTCTCGCTTTATCACTTACACTGACAGGAAACAGGCGATGCAGAGATGCACCCATATGAAAATGCTGAAAATTACAGATAACCGTTAATCCTTTATATTTGAAAGCCGATTTTATATCATTTTTGAGAGCCTGATTACAAAACAAGTCTCACCATTAAAAGCCACGTCCCAAACACACAATTATGATATTCTTATTATACATTTATGTAGCCGATATGACAGACCTGTTCCAATCATATTTCAAGCAATTTAACACCATCATGTTGAACAGTCGCATCTGAAGCGTCTCAGATGAAGGAAATAATACATTATTTATCAGCTTTAATATATCGGCCAAATTTTCTTATCAAGCCGATAACGATAACGTTAAAAATGAAGATATATCGGCCGATACCGATATGGACGAGAGTTCCTCTCAGATGTCATGATTCTGGCGTACGCTCAAACCTGTTGTTGAGCATCAAGAAACGGTTCATTGAACACACTTTGACCCCTGTGTCGGGGCATGTTGTCACATGTGTTCAAATCCACCTTCATTATTGCTAGATGGGTGCAGGGTTATTATAGTTAACTAAACCTAAAACCATAAAAAAAAACATGTTGTTGCTTGAAATAACGTTTAAAAAAGTAAAATTTCTCTTTTTATCATAAAGCAGAAAATACTGTCAACACTAGTTTAATATGTATGCACTTATTTTTGTATGTTTAATTTTAATTCTTTGTGTATGAACAAATTAACAAATGAACTTACTAAAACGTCAGCACGTTTTGCTAATTTGCTCCCTCATTTTAATTAAATCGTGCGCAAAGTATAATAATTCGTTAGTCAAATCAAAAAGAGGGGATGGATTAGTACAATAGGGCTACAATTTACTAAAACTAGAGTTTCTTAAGTCAAATACATTTTTACCACGTTTTTAGGAATAAAATGTCAAGTTGTAAAGTTTGGTGTGTGTAAAACTGCAGAAGTGGAGATTTCTGACTCAAACTCACTGTCTTTAAAGAGATGGATCGTGACTGAAATCTACAGACGCAAATAGATCAATAAAATAAATAAAGTGTATTTTGGATGTTTTCTTTCCACTTTTCTGATGTTATGGAAGAAAAATAGACCTCAAAACTGTCTTGCCATAATGTTTCATCATACCTTTTGCCAAAGTACATAAAGCAGACACTATTGCTAACTGAATAACCTACAGCTTCGACTAGAAGAATATGTGGAGTTGTGTAGAATTCACTTCCAATCTGTTTGTCAAGTCAAGTCTCCTTCATTTATACAGCGCTTTAACAATAAAGACTTTACAGTGAGAACAGGAGATTGTTTGGCTTTACAGCAGCTCTGGAATACAGTTATTGTCCAGATAAAGTTAGTTTGATTGACAGATCATGTGTTTGTAACTGGATTGATTGGTTCTCCAGCAGCGTAGCAGCCTTGAGTTCTTCTGTCGGAGGAGCTGCGCTGTTAAATGAAATGATTGTGTTTTTCCCGCAGGCTCTCTGAATGCGTTCGTGAAGCAGAAAGGTCAGGCGACTTCAGACACGGGGCCAGTGTGGTCCCTCAGCGGGAACCAAGGGGACCGATGGAGACAAGCCAAAATCACTATCCATCCGGTTTCATCCTTCCAGGTGAGGGAAATGTACAGCTAACATTTATTCAGTTTATACAGTCAAACCAAAATGTATTCAGACACCTTCTACATTCCTCACATTATCACAGTTTATTCGCTATAGTTTAGAAAATGGTAATAAAATATGAGCAGAACTCAGTTGATATTTGACTGGTTTTGTCCGTCCTTCTGTTAGACTGTCTCACACATGAATTATGTTGAATATCTGTCAGCTGTTAAATTTAACTACACAATTAGATAATACCAGTTTAGCTCAACCAATCACCAAGCAATGCTTCATTGTGTTCAGTCTGTGTGTAAAAAGAGCATTAGCAATTAAAGACAACACACTTCAGCAAAACATGATCAGCTCAAAGTGTCCCAATCATTTCTGCTCCCACACTTTAACTGGTAGTCACTGTATGAAGAATATTAGGGTGTAATATGTCACAGTCTATCCTCACTTAGTACATAAATGCACTATAGTGTCCTGCACCCTCTAGTAAAAAAATATATATATAAAAAAATGATATCTGTTGTCTGAATAGTTTTTGGTTTGACTGTATATATAGAATGCATTATGGATTTGTGTAAATATGTTAACAGCACATCCTGGAAAGATGTTGTCGAGGCTCTTGACGCAAGCATTCGTTTGTGTTATTTCCATCACACAGGTGATATTCGAGGGCATTCGCGGTCCCGGGATCGAGGGGGATATTGCCATTGATGATGTCACGCTGGAGGAGGGGGAGTGTCCTGACCCTCCGTCCAATCGTATGTATCTATCATGCATCTCTATGGTAACCAGGCCATGATTACGTGTGCAGCAGCAACCACAGTGTTGTCCAAGAGTGCTCAGTAATTACACTAGAACACACAGCGAGAAAAACAGAAATGAGTGCAGGTAATGGGCTGGAATTGACAAGACTGATGGTGAGAGCGAGAATGAAAATATGTCAGCAAATGGAAAGCCTTCCTTCTGAGCCAGACAGGGCTGTAATCATCGAGTGAAGTTATGTGTTAATCATTATTATTAGGCTGAATATAACAGGTTTTCCATTATTATCAAAAGTTACGTGACAGTTAGAGATGTTTCGTTTCGTTATCTGCATGAGGTGTGTGTGTGTGTGTGTGTGTGTGTTTGTGTCGTAAATACAAGCTTCGTGGGAATCTAGAGGATGATAAAACACTGCAGTTGTATGCACTGGAGGATGCTTGTGAATCACAGAGATACAGTTTAGACATTTATGACCAGCCGTAAGTATGAAATACATGAGACGGATTTTAATGCTCTTAACTCGCTTGTGAATGATTCCTCAATTCAGTGTTTTCAGTGATCACCATGTGTGTTTAGTGCATTTACACCTGACTCTCAACGTGCTCAAGAAATCACAAAACACACGTTAATGCCAGTGTCTAAACACACGTTAATGCCAGTGTCTAAACACACGTTAATGCCAGTGTCTAAACACACGTTAATGCCAGTGTCTAAACACACGTTAATGCCAGTGTCTAAACACACGTTAATGCCAGTGTCTAAACACACATTAATGCCAGTGTCTAAACACACGTTAATGCCAGTGTCTAAACACACGTTAATGCCAGTGTCTATACACACGTTAATGCCAGTGTCTAAACACGTTAATGCCAGTGTCTAAACACACGTTAATGCCTGTGTCTAAACACACGTTAATGCCAGTGTCTAAACACACGTTAATGCCTGTGTCTAAACACACGTTAATGCCAGTGTCTATACACACGTTAATGCCAGTGTCTAAACACACGTTAATGCCAGTGTCTATACACGTTAATGCCAGTGTCTAAACACACGTTAATGCCAGTGTCTATACACACGTTTATGCCAGTGTCTAAACACACATTAATGCCAGTGTCTAAACACACGTTAATGCCAGTGTCTAAACACACGTTAATGCCAGTGTCTATACACACGTTAATGCCAGTGTCTAAACACGTTAATGCCAGTGTCTAAACACGTTAATGCCAGTGTCTAAACACGTTAATGCCAGTGTCTAAACACACGTTAATGCCAGTGTCTATACACACGTTAATGCCAGTGTCTAAACACGTTAATGCCAGTGTCTAAACACACGTTAATGCCAGTGTCTAAACACACGTTAATGCCAGTGTCTAAACACACGTTAATGCCTGTGTCTAAACACACGTTAATGCCAGTGTCTATACACACGTTAATGCCTGTGTCTAAACACACGTTAATGCCAGTGTCTATACACACGTTAATGCCTGTGTCTAAACACACGTTAATGCCAGTGTCTATACACATTAATGCCAGTGTCTATACACACGTTAATGCCTGTGTCTAAACACACGTTAATGCCAGTGTCTATACACACGTTAATGCCAGTGTCTATACACACGTTAATGCCAGTGTCTATACACGTTAATGCCAGTGTCTATACACACGTTAATGCCAGTGTCTATACACGTTAATGCCAGTGTCTAAACACACGTTAATGCCTGTGTCTAAACACACGTTAATGCCAGTGTCTAAACACACGTTAATGCCAGTGTCTAAACACACGTTAATGCCAGTGTCTAAACACACGTTAATGCCAGTGTCTAAACACACGTTAATGCCTGTGTCTAAACACACGTTAATGCCAGTGTCTAAACACACGTTAATGCCAGTGTCTAAACACACGTTAATGCCAGTGTCTAAACACACGTTAATGCCAGTGTCTAAACACACGTTAATGCCTGTGTCTAAACACACGTTAATGCCAGTGTCTATACACACGTTAATGCCAGTGTCTATACACATTAATGCCAGTGTCTATACACACGTTAATGCCAGTGTCTAAACACACGTTAATGCCAGTGTCTATACACACGTTAATGCCAGTGTCTAAACACACGTTAATGCCTGTGTCTAAACACACGTTAATGCCAGTGTCTAAACACACGTTAATGCCAGTGTCTAAACACACGTTAATGCCAGTGTCTAAACACACGTTAATGCCAGTTAATGCCAGTGTCTAAACACACGTTAATGCCAGTGTCTAAACACACGTTAATGCCAGTGTCTAAACACACGTTAATGCCAGTGTCTAAACACACGTTAATGCCAGTGTCTAAACACACGTTAATGCCAGTGTCTAAACACACATTAATGCCAGTGTCTAAACACACGTTAATGCCAGTGTCTAAACACACGTTAATGCCAGTGTCTATACACACGTTAATGCCAGTGTCTAAACACACGTTAATGCCTGTGTCTAAACACACGTTAATGCCAGTGTCTAAACACACGTTAATGCCTGTGTCTAAACACACGTTAATGCCAGTGTCTATACACACGTTAATGCCAGTGTCTATACACACGTTAATGCCAGTGTCTAAACACACATTAATGCCAGTGTCTAAACACACGTTAATGCCAGTGTCTAAACACACGTTAATGCCAGTGTCTAAACACACGTTAATGCCAGTGTCTAAACACACGTTAATGCCAGTGTCTAAACACACGTTAATGCCTGTGTCTAAACACACGTTAATGCCAGTGTCTATACACACGTTAATGCCTGTGTCTAAACACACGTTAATGCCAGTGTCTATACACACGTTAATGCCTGTGTCTAAACACACGTTAATGCCAGTGTCTATACACGTTAATGCCAGTGTCTATACACACATTAATGCCAGTGTCTATACACGTTAATGCCAGTGTCTAAACACACGTTAATGCCAGTGTCTAAACACACGTTAATGCCAGTGTCTAAACACACGTTAATGCCAGTGTCTAAACACACGTTAATGCCAGTGTCTAAACACACGTTAATGCCAGTGTCTAAACACACGTTAATGCCTGTGTCTAAACACACGTTAATGCCAGTGTCTAAACACACGTTAATGCCAGTGTCTAAACACACGTTAATGCCAGTGTCTAAACACACGTTAATGCCAGTGTCTAAACACACGTTAATGCCTGTGTCTAAACACACGTTAATGCCAGTGTCTAAACACACGTTAATGCCAGTGTCTAAACACACGTTAATGCCAGTGTCTAAACACACGTTAATGCCAGTGTCTAAACACACGTTAATGCCTGTGTCTAAACACACGTTAATGCCAGTGTCTATACACACGTTAATGCCAGTGTCTATACACATTAATGCCAGTGTCTATACACACGTTAATGCCAGTGTCTAAACACACGTTAATGCCAGTGTCTATACACACGTTAATGCCAGTGTCTATACACGTTAATGCCAGTGTCTAAACACATGTTAATGCCAGTGTCTAAACACACGTTAATGCCAGTGTCTAAACACACGTTAATGCCAGTGTCTAAACACGTTAATGTTCAAATAAAAAAGTAACTAAAACTACGTGCCCGAACTCGACAATCAGGTATGAGCGCTGGCTGAATTAACATCATTTTTATCCCTATCTTTCACATCTACTGCAGTCAGATTCACTTGTGTTCACTCTGAAGGAATCACTCACATTTTCTGTGCACTTGTAATGACACATCAAGGATGTTAAGAGGCTAAAAGCAGGTTTAAAACTTGCCCCATTGAAGTCAACAGAGTGCAAATTTTAAAAAGAGGATAACACGGTGTAGGCAACACCGATTTTTGTCGTTGTTCTCTGTATTGACAGCACTCCAAATTTACAAAAAAATGAGCTCAATGTTAAAATTGACCGGAGTTCTCCTTTAAAGGCCCTATTATGGTTCAGTCCCAGAGATATGGAGAGCTTAATGTGGCTCTATGTGTAAATTAGTAAATTGTACACATATTCAGTGGCCAAAAAACAAATGTGTGTAAATTTGCATACAGCTGATACCTTTTTCTTTGAAAGAGGAATATCTGAACAACAGATAATGTTGAAACTAGAAATGCATCTTGTTTCTTTCTATCAACACAATTGCATAGAATATACCTTTCTAAGTGCCATAAATGTTGTTTTTCCAAAGTTTGCATGGCTATAACTCAAAAAGAATGAAAGATATTTCAATATGATTTTAGATTCTGGTTCTTAAAAAAACTTTTCTTTTGGAATCTTCATTTTCAAGGCCCTATAGGGTTCAGTCACATAGATATGTAGATGTCAAAGCGGCTCCATGTTCAATTTGTTGAATTTGACCCATTTTCAGTGGTCCTCTGGTTGATTTGACATGTCAGTGAGTTTTGATCTAGTTCTCTGGTTAATTTTTACCTCTTCCTCTGTGTGTTTTCCCACAGCTATCAGAGGAGCGGCTCCACACACGGTCTCCAGTATATGGCCATTGTGCGTCACACTGTTTTTTACCGTATTCTTTCGTCAGAGGTGACGCTCCACATGAGAAGAGACTCGAGATGCGTCCCGTAATATTTTATCACCAAAGATTTATGCTTTCGGATTGCTGAGAAGCCACAACACCGGGAATAACACCATAAAACAACCACAAACCTAAACAGAAAAGTGATAAATATTTTTGTCGCGGTCGGAAACCTCTATCTCCATATTTTGTCATTTTTATTTTTTTCATAAATCATTAGGCCTACTATCAGTCGCCAACTGTGGGTTTTGCAAATATTTAACCAATGAAAAGTATTAAAAAGAGCTTGTGACTTAAGCGTGTAACTCCATTGGCTCCTCAAACTGTCAATCAAACCTCATAACTCCGCCCACCTCTGTCATGAATGAAGTGGAGCGTCTCTGCTTGTTTGCAATGCAATGGTAAATAAAGACGGTTTGTTTGAATAAGTACAGCGTTTTCTTCACTCAAGAAACACTAAATACATATATATATATATATAAAGGCTGATATTTTATGTATTTGAGGAGCGGAGAAGAGTGTTTGTCGTCGAGTCACAGTCAATCCTGTCTTAAATAACCTTCATCTTTAATAACATGAGAGTTTGGCCAAATGACAGAAAAAACTTAGCGCGCACATAAAGCTACAGTAAACTTATAAAATGTCATTCGTAACACTTATTGGCTCAGATGCAGCCGTTCTAATGACGAATAAAACACGCATGTCCGACATTCGCTGGTCAAAAACTTAATTTGAGCTTGATTTTAATAATGTAAGGACACATGCAAGTGTCTAAAACCACAACATCAGTGTTTACTTGTCTAAATATTACAGTGATTTTTCCATTTCCTGAAAAGTAGTTGTTTTGGAGATACGAGGTTTCCGCCCGACAATATGCTAACAAAAAACCTATATATTTCCCGCTGAGGTTCAGAAATGCCTGGAGGATTTGAACACGGTCTGAAAAGCACAACGACTGCTTCGCCATCTGGATGTGTGGATTAAACCGAAAGGGAAGCCAAACCAGTTTCACGAATCAAGAAGTGTTTCACACACAATTCCCTTTCGTTCACGATTCTCCCGTTTTTCATCTCGGTATGTTTTTTTTTTTTTTTTTTTTGTGATTTGGAGTACAATCAACAGAACCTATTCTCACATATCTCTTCTTTGGTTTCGTTCGGCTCGGTGCTTTAAAACGCCAATAAAAGAGCGTTTATCCCCCGACTCCAGTAGCAGCCTGATTTCACGAACACTGTGCTCACTTTCCCAAGCGCAAGATGGACGACTTTTCGTTTCGTGCGATTATGGGCGTCCGCGACGGTGAAAGACTCTGGTTTGTCGCCGTTCCCAGTACCAGTTGAGTGACAGAATTTCTGCCATTAAAACAGAAGTGCCTTCAGGTTAAAAACCGATCCGTTAGCCTGGCCATCGACACCAGACGTCAATGTTTCTAACATCTGATGGGCTATTTAATACTCATTTCCGACTGGACGACGCAGGTGTTCGCTGAATGTCTCTCCATCGATAACGAAACGCAAACGGCCTTGGTACGGACAGGCCCTCCTCATGCCATTTATATACCGAACAATGTGCATTCTGAGAGAAAAAAAATGAAATATTCATAAGTATAATAATATTTTATTACTCAATCCAGAATGTGTTTCAGCTTTTACACACAAACTGTGAAAACAGTGGCGGTATCTACCTGAGCGCTCGACCGGCCGCTTTTTAAAAAGGGTGTTGTAAAAAAAAAAAAAAAAGACAATATGAAAATGTTTTGACAAGAAGCCGTGTCTCGTTTCTTCTTCTTATTTACGTTGAAATGTTCCAAATTTTACTGTCTTTATTTCTCGTCGTCTCCCTTGCATTGCTGAAAATATCCGAAGTGGGCAGAAAAATGCCGACTTTGCTGGTTTGGTAACTGTACTTGTATATGTAAAGAAGCTCTGTTCATTGAAATTTATATGAGATGTTTTATGTACGAGTCAAAGGAAGCACAACATCTATTCAAACATTAAAACTGCTGTTCTGAAAAATCATATATGTGACCGTCGCCCTGCAAAACCGGTGTGAAGTTACAATGTACGCTTGTGTATTAAAAATGCAAGTTTGGAATAATTAAGATTTTTAAATGTCATGTCAGAAATCATTCTAATATGATGATTTGATGCTCATACATTATCATTCAAAAGTTTGGGGTCTGTTAAATTCAGGAAGGACGCATTAAATTGATCAAAAGCGACAGTTATCTTTCTATTAATCAAATAATCCTGAAAAAAACATTAACAAATGAATCTGCACTGTTTTCAACACTGATAATAATCATAAATGTTTCTTGATCATCAAATCCTCATATTAGAGTGATTTGTGAAGGATCATGTGACACTGAAGACTGGAGTAATGATGCTGAACATTCAGCTTTGATCACAGGAATAAATTACACTTTACTATATATTCACATAGAGAACAGATGATTTACATTAGAATAATATTTCACAATTTTTACTGTATTTTTCATCAAATAAATGCAGCTTTGGTGAGCAGAAGAGACTGGAATCAATTAAAAAATAAAATTAAAAAAATCTTCATTATTCCAAACATTTGAGCAGAAGTGTATAATGGTACTATAAGAGTATAATGTTTATTGATAGTCGGAAAGGTGAAGTGTCAGAAACTGAATCGAGGGTGATTATGAAAGCCTCTCATTTCAACTTCTTGAATTGCCACAGAAATGTATTCATAACTCAGTATAGCCTGATCATAATGCAAGCATGTAATAATCTGCAGCATTGTTGCATTACATCAGTGACAAACAGCAAGAGGTTAATGAAGTCCTGTACCATAATGTACAGTAGTTTCATTCCAGGAGCCCCTACAACCTTATATAGCAGGAGCTGGTTAATGAGGACGATCCCACTGGTTTTACTGGAGCGCGTCACGTATATGTGCTGGGATATGCAGTGTCCCATAGGTCAGGTGAGGAAACATGACTGACGCTCATTACAGGACTTCAGAATCAAATGTTTTACAGGACAAACTGAAACAAAGTGTTGACTGAGTCTCTGTTCCTGTATGATGTTCTACAATAAAACAAACCTATACAAATGATATTAATTAAGGGCTAAAGCTTGTTTCAATACACAAGAGCTTGTGTTATAGTCATGTGTGTAATTCCAGCTAACAAAAATATGTTCTGAGAACGTTCTTCTCACATTGCCATTGAGTTAACGTTATTTCATCGCTATCTCACGACCTATTCGTAAAATCCACCTCGTAAAAATTCGTACGAATTGGCGTGAGATCGGGTTGGTTATTTCGGAAAGTTCTAAGAACGTTTTAAAACGTTTTTTTCTTTTTCCTGCGAACTTTAAAGGGGGGGTGAAATGCTCATTTTCACTCAATCTCCTGTTAATCTTGAGTACCTATAGAGTAATATTGCATCCTTCATATCTCCAAAAAGTCTTTAGTTTTATTATATTTATAAAAGAAAGATAGGCTGTACCGAGTCTTTCCGGAAAAAAACGAGCGGCTGGAGGCGGACTGTGTGGGCGAAGCTAAAGCTGTGCTAACCCGCCGAGCTAACAACAACACAGAGACATTTGAAGCAGTTTTACTCACCGCCCGGTTCCAACGCACGACCAACCGCGAACCTTTATCATTGCGACTGCTCGATCCTTAAGCATTAGACGATCTGCAAATCCGAGCATTATGAAAAGATAACTCTGAATGAACGTTATTTTAATGTTACTGGAATAACGTTGTTCATAACGTTGAGAGAACGGTCACAAAACGTTTTTTTTTTTCTTTTTTGAGCTGGGCGATTTATTGAATACTCGGAAACTATTTGCGATGATTTTGCTGGTGATATTAAATTAAACAACATATTGAAATTATTTGAAAGCACTTTTTTATTTGGTGTTTGCATGTGATTCACTTCAAACTGTTCATTTCAATAAACTGATTTATCAATTCGTCTAAAAATCTCTAAAGTCATTGTGTGGCATTTTTCATGCATCAAAATGATTTATAAATGTAGGTGAATATTGCTGTTATTGTTGGTGCATATAAATTAAAAATGTTCTTTGTGTTCGTTTGGTGAGAAACAATGCATTGATTTTAACAACATTTGTATATTGAATATTGTCTGAAAAATATCGGGATAAATATATCGCCCTGCTCGAATGCCTTGATAAAATACATTTGATAAAGTGAAGTTGGATTACGTTTAAACTAGCGCTGGGCAACGATTAATCGCATCCTAAATATAAGTTTGTGTATAATATGTGTGTGTGTACTGTGTATAATTATTTTGTACATATAAATACACACACAAGCATTTATTTAAGAAAAATGTGTAATTTATATATAAAATATTCATGTAGGCTATATAATATAAATTATGTATATATATATATATATACAGTATATACATGTAAATATTTTTTAAATATATAAATGCATATGTGTGTGTATTTATATATACAACATAATTATACACTGTACACACACACACACATATTATGTAAACACAAACTTATATTTTGGATGCGATTAATCGCGATTATTCGTTTCCCAGCACTAGTTTAAACTAACAAAAAATATGTTCCAAGAACGTTCAAAACATCCACTTTCTAAATATATATATATTTTTTCTAGGATAAAACATGTTATCTCTTTATAACATTATATGAATGTTACATTTGAATATTCAAACATTTTAAAAGAGATTCTACATGACATTTTTGTGCTGACGTTCGTTATGACCTGTGACTTCGAGTGTGATCGGAGAATTATCCAGTGTTTTAGTGCTTCACACTGGAGCTTCAGAAGGGCTTCTGACTGCAGATCACTCACTGCTTCTGACAGTGTGTGTTTATGGTGTGTGTTAAACCACGAGATGATGATTAGAAGCGAGAGACCTCGAGGCTTTGACCCTGATCTGATGTCCTGTAATGATCACTTCAGTCATTCTACACACTTAGGCTATATCCAATAATGCTTCCTTTCACTGTATTTCTTTGCATTTACCATCATTTTTTGTGTCATTCTTGCAACTAATGATGAAAAAATAATAAAGAAAGCTATTTTACCTCTGTGTCGGTGAAACGCATTGCGGAAAATTCTTTCTGCCTGTTCCTGGAGGAATTTGCATTCCGACTAGACATTATTTATTTATTTATGCAAGTTTCTGTTCAGTCACAAATATTAAAGTCTCAGATGCAGATACTGAACATTTACACTGTTCCTGCTCACAAAACAGAGTTTACTTCATAACCGGGGCATGTTGTCACAACGAGACGCTGACTATTTGATTGAAATATGAAATATTATCAGGAGTTCAACCATCTTGCACAACATTTAAATGCATTAGGCTATTTAATGTCTTTTATATATCAAAAAAATATAAAATTTAATATTTGATATTGAAAATATTAAAAAATGCCGACATGGGCATCCGTAAAAAAATTTAATATTTAAGTAAAAAAACATAATAGAAATAATGAAATGTAGAGAATATGACATTACATTGTATTGTGTTTTCTATAGACTGTTTTGTAATCATGAGATTAACTATTAGTATACTTTGTTATTTTTTTGTTTCTCTTCAGGTTTATACATCTTAAAGTACAAAAGAAAAAATGATACATTTAAGTAAATATTTTTCAGATAATATGTAATTTCTAACAGTTTTTTACCTTTAACCCTTTGGTGCTCTTCGGTCTTTCTGACAGAGAAATGTTACATTTAGTCATTTTTTTCTTCATCGGAATGGTACGAAACTTGGTAAAGGTTTCGGCACTTGCTGTGTGAACACACAAATAAATCATGGACATGATTCGAACCGGTTTAATGGTCCTGTCACACTTGTGAGTATTTGTGTGCATTTTTCATAACAATTTTAAATTTCTATAAATAAAAAAAAATTAAATAAACTTTATTCACTTCAGCGATAATCTGCCAAGTCATCTTTAAAAAGAGATCAAACTTTCAAGATTTATGACAGTTTAAGTTTGAAAGGTGCTCAAAAACTCAATAAATGTATAAAAACTACTGCAGAAATATAATTTAGTACCATAAAATCCTCTAAAAATACAAAATATTACATAAATAAAAAACATTATCGAACTAAAATATAGAATTTTCACTTCAATGAAATAAAACAATGCAAGGAGCACCAGAGGGTTAAACAAAAAACATATTATTATATTACTGTAATTGCACATTATCATCATGATATTAGTGAGGAAAGGGTCCTTCACAGAAGAAATCATAATTTTGGGTCCGTGGCACTTGAAAACCCTTGGTTTAGATTATATAATTCACAAAGAATAGTCCTAAATTCCTCCGGAATAGTCCTTTGATGTAGTCAAATCTGATGTTTGAAAGCAGTATTGATATAGAAAAGCGATATTTAAGGCTTTAAAGCTTTAGTGAGATCCAGAAGCTCAATGACCCTGATCTGTGTTTCTGACGCGTGTTTGAGATGATAATGGCGTCTCAGTCTCTCAGCGTCTCCATCAGATGTTGTTGAGGTATTTTTAGAGGCCATTATACGTTATTTCTCCTCCTGTATGTATTGACTTTACATCATCACCACTGTGTGAATGTTCCTGATCTTTCAGCTTCGCACTGTTGGAATATGATATTGTGACAATATGAAGTATTTTGAAACATCTGAATGGAGAGTGTCATTTGATATTGTGGAGTTACTGTTTTTTCCAGTAACAAGCTCATTTTCCCAACCAGCATTTTATCATCACCAGTGTTATTATTGTTTATGAAAACTCAAATGTAAACGCACATCACAGCTCTAATCTTCATTCTTCCAGCATCCGCCGCTTATGCTGTTGTTTATGATGATGATGATTTTGATTGGGTCGTGTCCTAAAACTGCACTGGGAAGATTCATCGTTTTATGAGATGTAAACGTTTATTATGAGTCTCTGCAGGCGCATGTATTTGAGTTCTGTAATATTTCTTCCCCACAGATGAAGCTCATATTGGGTTTGAATGTGAACCTGGTGTCGCTCATGAACATGCACTGATCCAACATTACTTTACGCTTTCTTTTCTCTGCTTTTAATCATGCTTTAGTCAATCGTTATTATGATATACTATGTCAAAAGTATTATCAAAAGTCTAAATTATAACTTAAAAAGTCAATGATGACAAAATTATCGAAATAATGACATACTTAGATGAAAAAATAAAAATGTTTTTTGATGATGATGATGATGATGATGATGATGGAAAAAGTAAATTATGAAAAAGTCAAAATTATGACAAAAAGTAAAAATTATGACTTAAAAAGTCAATTATGACAAAAGGTCAAAAATATGACTCAAAAAGTAAATTATGAAAAAAAATCAAAATTGACATAGTTTAAATTATAGTCAGTTATGACCGTTGAATTGATGACATACTAAATCTAAATTATGACAAAAAGTAAAAAATGTTAAAAAGGAGAGTTAATTGTGACAAAATCGAAATTATGCCAGTCAAAACTATGACAAAAAGGTGAAAATTATGACGTAAAAAGTAAATTATGACAGTCTAAATTATGACTTAAAAAGTCAATTATGAAAAAAAAAAAATGATGACAGTTGAAATTACAACTTAAAAATTTAATGACAGTCAAAATGATGACATACCAAGTCAAAATTATGACAAAAAAAGTATAAATTATGATTTAAGAAGTAAATTATGACAAAATTGAAATACATACTCAGTCAAAATTATGAGAAATAGTCGAAATTATGACTTGAAAAGTCGACAGTAAAACTCTTCTGTCTGTGTATGATCACATGTTTTGAGATTATTTAAATGTATTAATAATGGAGATTATTAATAATTAAGAAACAATAATAACTCATAATATTCCAGCAGCATATTAAAATGATTTCTGAAGGATGACACTGACTTCAACTTTGCATCACATTTTAAAATATATTGACATAGAAAACAGTTTCGAATGCAATGATCAGTCCAGTCATGGATAAAGATCAGTGGTTCTGTTACACGGAACAATCTCCACAATCTACATCAAATTGGTTTTGCTTGTGACAGAAATATAAGAATACATCTCGCACACATTCTCCAGATGAATGCGCTGAACGCTTCTGCAATAGTTCCTCGAGTGTTTATCTGAGCGGCCAGAAGCCAAGGTCAGTAGATTAACTTTCATCTGACCCGAGTCCACTCGAGAACAACGGGTTATTGCAAACTTTCAGGCCTCGTGATCTTCCCAGTATTGATGTGCGTGAACAGTGGAGCGTGAGTTTTTAATTGTATGTTGCGACGAGATATATGGATTGTTCAGACGCAGTTCTCATAGCCAGTCGATCTGAAAGAGCTGTAATTAGTGTGTCAAGAACGACGCCAAGGGAAGAGCCTCGATGAGAGGGTTTTAATCGTCCATAAACACACACTCTCCATCTCAATACACGTTCTGCTCTTATTTCACCCTGAAACCAAAAGAAAGTTAATGAAGAGAAGAAAAGGTTCTATATGGAACCTTAATGGGTTCCGTCAGGCGCTTCATACAGAACCATCCCATCATGGGATCATTTTATGATGATCTTATGATGTAACGAGTACATTAAGATTTGATGGGAAGTGTTCCCGGTTCCGGCTGACCTGATCTATGCAGCCTAACACTGAATTATAGACTGTTCCAGAGTTTTGGTGCTAAATAGGAGAAGGATCTGCCGCCAGCAGTCGATTTAGATATTCTAGGTATTATCAACTGGCCGGAGTTTTGAGATCGCAATAGACGTGACGGACTATAATGCGTTAAGAGCTCGCTCAAGCACTGCGGAGCTAAACCATTTAGTGCTTTGTAAGTGATCAGCAATATGTGACCCTGGATCACAGACCCAGTCTCGAGTCGCACGGGTTTATCTGTGGCAATAGCCAACAATATATTGTATGGGTCAAAAATTATAGATTTTTCTTTTATGCCAAAAATCATTGGGATATTCAGTAAAGATCATGTTCCATGAAGATATTTTGTAAATTTCCTACTGTAAATATATAAAACATGTATTTCTGTGAGTGAATGCTGCACAATCGCCAACATTTATGAACAACTTTAAAGGAGATTTTCTCAATGTTTAGATTTTTTTGCTCCCTCAGATTCCAGATTTACAATAGTTGTATCTCGGCCAAATATTGTCCTATCCTAACAAACCATACATCAATTTGAAAGCTTATTTAGTCAGCTTTTATAGTATGTATAAATCTCAATTAAAAAAAAATACCCATGTGACTGGTTTTGTGGTCCAGGGTCACATATTTTAAAATGTATACAATGTTTAATAGGGAGCCAGTGCAGTGTTGACAGAACCGGGCTAATATGGTCATACTTCCTGGCTCTGGTAAGAACTCGAGCTGCTGCGTTTTGAACCAGCTGTAGTTTGTTTATTAAGCGTGCAGGGCAACCACCCAGTAGAGCATTACAATAATCTAGCCTTGAGCTCATGAATGCATGTGTCATGATTCTTGTCTTGTGTTCCACTTGTTTTGTGTGTTCTTTTGTCATTTCCTGTCTTGTGCTCAGTCTTGTAGTCCTATGTAGTTTTTCATGTTGATTAGTCTCCCCAGGTGTTTCTAATTAGCCACACCCCCTTGTTATCTTGTTTAGCTTGTTTGTCCCTGTGTATTTATAGCCCTTGTGTTTCACTTGTTACTTTGTCAGTTGTTGTACATGTATGGGTGCTTCTAGTTCGGTCCTGCTCGTGGTTTTGTTTCTTTGTCCTTCGTGTTCTTTATTATATGTACTACATGTTTCTCTATTAAAATCCTGCAAATAGATCCTCGCTTCCGCCTGCTTTCTCCAGCATTGTTACAGAACAACTGACCAAACTATGGATCTAGCAGGTATTATCCGGGACCCACTGAGCAAAATTTGTTCAATTTATCAAGATGATCGTAGCATCGAAAATTATGTGGAGGAGTTCCTTTTTTATAGTCACCTCGTTCCTGGGAACGATGCTTTGCTAAAGGACTGTTTCTGGAGTGGACTAGAACAGGACATTAGCCTAAATTTACCAGAGGAGGACCCCAGCTGGACCCTGGTACAGTACATTGACTTTGTCCTGCAGTTTTGTGGTTCCCCCTTCACTGTAGGGGAGGTGGAGAGGGGTCACATCACGTCTGCCGATCCAGAGACTGTTCACGTCGCTTCTGCTGATCCAGAGACTGTTCACGTCGCTTCTGCTGATCCAGAGACTGTTCACGTCGCTTCAGCTGATCCAGAGACTGTTCACGTCGCTTCTGCTGATCCAGAGACTGTTCACGTCGCTTCTGCTGATCCAGAGACTGTTCACGTCGCTTCTGCTGATCCAGAGACTGTTCACGTCGCTTCAGCTGATCCAGAGACTGTTCACGTCGCTTCTGCTGATCCAGAGACTGTTCACGTCGCTTCTGCTGATCCAGAGACTGTTCACGTCGCTTCTGCTGATCCAGAGACTGTTCACGTCGCTTCTGCTGATCTAGAGACTGTTCACGTCGCTTCTGCTGATTCAGAGATTGTTCATGTCGCTTCTGCTGATCTAGAGACTGTTCACGTCACTTCTGCCGATCCAGAGTTTCACGCCAGTCTAGCCGAGCCTGCACTTCACACCAGCCCAGAGTCTCCTTCGCCGCTGGTCCTGCCCAGCTCAGAGTCTCCTTCGCCGCTGGTCCTGCCCAGCTCAGAGTCTCCTTCGCCGCTGGTCCTGCCCAGCTCAGAGTCTCCTTCGCCGCTGGTCCTGCCCAGCTCAGAGTCTCCTTCGCCGCTGGTCCTGCCCAGCTCAGAGTCTCCTTCGCCGCTGGTCCTGCCCAGCTCAGAGTCTCCTTCGCCGCTGGTCCTGCCCAGCTCAGAGTCTCCTTCGCCGCTGGTCCTGCCCAGCTCAGAGCCTTCTTCGCCGCTGGTCCTGCCCAGCTCAGAGCCCTCTTCGCCGCTGGTCCTGATCAGCTCAGAGCCCTCTTCGCCGCTGGTCCTGCCCAGCTCAGAGCCCTCTTCGCCGCTGGTCCTGCCCAGCTCAGAGCCCTCTTCGCCGCTGGTCCTGCCCAGCTCAGAGCCCTCTTCGCCGCTGGTCCTGCCCAGCTCAGAGCCCTCTTCGCCGCTGGTCCTGCCCAGCTCAGAGCCCTCTTCGCCGCTGGTCCTGCCCAGCTCAAAGCCCTCTTCATCGCTGGTCCAGGACTCTTTACCGGGGAGCCTCCCCAAGAAAATTTTGGGGGGGGGCAATACACCTCCGGACCAGCCCGATCCGCCAGGACCGCCAGAGGGGTGGTCTCCTGTTCTGCCCTGGCCGCCCGAAGGGTCGTCTCCGCCCTGGCCGCCCGAAGGGTCGTCTCCGCCCTGGCCGCCCGAAGGGTCGTCTCCGCCCTGGCCGCCCGAAGGGTCGTCTCCGCCCTGGCCGCCCGAAGGGTCGTCTCCGCCGTGGCCGCCCGAAGGGTCGTCTCCGCCCTGGCCGCCCGAAGGGTCGTCTCCGCCCTGGCCGCCCGAAGGGTCGTCTCCGCCCTGGCCGCCCGAAGGGTCGTCTCCGCCCTGGCCGCCCGAAGGGTCGTCTCCGCCCTGGCCGCCCGAAGGGTCGTCTCCGCCCTGGCCGCCCGAAGGGTCGTCTCCGCCCTGGCCGCCCGAAGGGTCGTCTCCGCCCTGGCCGCCCGAAGGGTCGTCTCCGCCCTGGCCGCCCGAAGGGTCGTCCGCCTTGGCCGCCCGAAGGGTCGTCTCCGCCTTGGCCGCCCGAAGGGTCGTCTCCGCCCTGGCCGCCCGAAGGGTCGTCTCCGCCGTGGTCGCCCGAAGGTTCGTCTCTGCCCTGGCCGCCTGAAGAGTCGTCTCCTCCCTGGCCGCCTGCACAGCCTGCTCCACCCTGGCCTCTCGTCCTGTCACAGTCTCCAGGCCCTCTTCTGTTTCATGGGCCCTCCATCCCTCCCCCGTTCCACCTCTGCTCCACCACCCTCCTTGACCTTTATTTATTTATTTTTTGTGTGGAGTGTCTGGAATCCACTCCTTAAAGGGGGGGCTCTGTCATGATTCTTGTCTTGTGTTCCACTTGTTTTGTGTGTTCTTTTGTCATTTCCTGTCTTGTGCTCAGTCTTGTAGTCCTATGTAGTTTTTCATGTTGATTAGTCTCCCCAGGTGTTTCTAATTAGCCACACCCCCTTGTTATCTTGTTTAGCTTGTTTGTCCCTGTGTATTTATAGCCCTTGTGTTTCACTTGTTACTTTGTCAGTTGTTGTACATGTATGGGTGCTTCTAGTTCGGTCCTGCTCGTGGTTTTGTTTCTTTGTCCTTCGTGTTCTTTATTATATGTACTACATGTTTCTCTATTAAAATCCTGCAAATAGATCCTCGCTTCCGCCTGCTTTCTCCAGCATTGTTACAGCATGAACCAATTGTTCCGCATTTGTCATGAGAGCATATGGCGTAATTTAAATATATTTTTAAGATGGAAGAATGCGGTTTTACAGATACTAGACACGTGACTTTCAAATGAAAGATTGGTATCAAAGAGCACACACACACACACACACACACCCAGATTCCTAACCGACGACGAAGACTTAACAGAGCAGCCATCAAGTGTTAGACAGTATTCTAGGTTAATTTAGTAGTAGGAAATTACGAGTCATCCAGTTTTTATATCCGCTATGCATTCCGTTAATTTTGTGAATTGATAAGTTTCGTCAGGTTTTGAAGAAATATAGAGCTGAGTATCGTCGGCATAACAGTGAAAGCTAATGCCATGTTTCCTAATGATATCTCCTAATGATAGCATGTACAGAGTGTGTGTGTGTGTGTGTGTGTGTGTGTGTGAGGGTAGCATGTACAGAGTGAACAGCAGCGGTCCTAGTACTGAGCCTTGTGGTACGCCATACTGAACTTGTGATCGATGAGACATCTCATCATTTACTGCTACAAACTGATAACGGTCAGATAAGTATGATTTAAACCATGCTAGTGCAATTCCACTAATGCCAACATAATGTTTGAGTCTATTTAAAAGAATGTTGTGGTCGATAGTATCAAATGCAGCACTAAGATCGAGTAACACTAATAGAGAGACACAACCACGATCAGATGATAAGAGCAAATCATTTGTGACTCTAACGAGAGCTGTTTCGGTACTATGGTACGGTCTAAATCCGGACTGGAAATCCTCACAGATATCATTTCTTTCAAGAAAGGAACACAGTTGTGAAGACACTGACTTTTCTAATATCTTTGACAGAAAAGGTAGATTCGAGATCGGCCTGTAATTGACTAATTCTGAAGGATCAAGTTGCGGTTTTTTAACAAGCGGTTTAATCATAGCCAGCTTAAAGGTTTTCGGTACGTATCCTAGAGACAAAGACGAATTAATGATATTAAGAAGAGGATCTATGACCTCTGGAAGCATCTCTTTCAGTAGCTTAGTCGGTATAGGGTCTAACATACATGTTGTAGATTTAGATGATTTAACGAGTTTAGTAAATTCTTCCTCTTCTATAACAACGAATGAATCAAATTTTTCCTCAGGGAGACTACAATGCACTGCCTGATGCGATACTGTAGTAGACGGTTGCATAGTTATAATCTTCTCTCTAATATTATCAGTCTTATAAGTGAAGAAGTTCATAAAGTCATTACTGCTGTGCTCTTCAGAAACTTCAGAAGTAGAAGCTTTATTTCTTGTTAGTTTAGCCATTGTTTCATATAAATACCTAGGGTTGTGTTTGTTTTCTTCTAAGAGAGTTGAAAAATAAGCAGATCTAGCAGCTTTTAAGGTTTACGAAATCGAGCTCTCTCTCCACGAAATGCAAAAAAACGTCTAGTTTTGTTTTCTTCCAGTTGCGCTCCAGTTTTTCTTTTCTTTTTTCTAACCTTTTTGGCATAAAGTGTTCTTTAACGGGTCAAGAGCCCTAGGGTTCTATATAGACAATATTCTATATCATAATAGTAATATTTATTATTTAGTTTAATATGAAACATTTTAATCAGCCATAAATATTAGTATTGTACTTGAACAGTTGTACTGTAAAATACATTTATTATTATGTTTCTTAAATATATATATATTTAGTTTTACAGTGAAACATAAAAATTATTTTTATTTAGTATTTTATTTATTACTACTACTAATAATGATAATGTTTTATTAATAGCTGTTTTATTTCACTGTAAAATAAAAAAGTAACATTGAAATATATATTTAAAATAATATTTTTATTTAACAGTACAAGAGTACAATTAAAAATACAGTAAAATTACAACTAGTATTTATGGCTGTTTAATATTTTTCACATTAAACAAACAAAAGAATGTGATTTAGTGTCTCATTGGAGAAAAATCCCATTTAAAGCTGAATTTCTCAGAAACACACGTGGAGATTCATCACTCTTTCACTGTCCGTGTAGATCTGAGTGTTGAGCCGCTCACTTTTCAATATAATAAATGTCACTTTCATACTTTTTAAACCGCGATTACAGATTCTGGTCGTATAAAGTGTGTGTGTTGGCAGGAGTCTGTATCTGCTCTACGGGCGCTTGACCAAAACGTCTTGGTAAAACCCAGCGTTCTTCATAAAAACACTCCAAACTATTGTTATAATAAGAGTTAAAGAGTTCAGGATAAAGTGGCACACTGTATTAGCGCAGTGTAAATCACAATCAGAAGATTCACAGTTCCCCCGTTTCCATCATCCAGATGCACGTGTTGCTGAGAGTCTCGGCGGTCTCAGGATTACACTGTACGTCGAGTGTGTTTTTCATCTTTAATGGAGTTTAACTGAATGCAAATGAAAACCAGCGCGCTCGGATGCTTATGCAGCGAAATCAGTTTTATCGATAATCATTAACTTTATTTATTGTCTGGTTGAGTTTGGGGTCCAGAATCACATTACAGGATCGCACGCTCATATTTCAGCGCTGGCAGATGTTCTGAGTCTCACACACACACACACACACACACACACACACACACACACACACACACACACTACACACACACACACACACACACACACTTTCTCTCTCTCTCTCTCTCTCTCACACACACACACACACACTCACTCTCTCTCTCTCTCTCTCTCTCACACACACACACGCACTCTCTTTCTCTCTCTCTCTCTCTCTCTCTCTCACACACACACACA
>NC_138231.1:1366795-1399295 GCF_964197995.2 Scardinius erythrophthalmus | reverse complement strand
AATCAATATTTTCAAACAATGTTAGTTTCATAAGACTGTATATGAAAAACTATGTAAAAAAAAGTATATTTAAAAGTCTACTCGATCAAAAGAGTTAACACAACTACAAGCCAGTATACTTTGAATACTTAATTATACTTGTAAGTATATCTCGATCAAAAGACTGAGTTCAAGTATAGGACAAATATACTTGGACTTTTCTCTCAGTACACTTAAATGTAATTAAGTATATTTCTGAGAAGTATATAAAATGTAGACTGAAAGTATGCTTTCTTCTTTTTAGCTGAAAAGAAGTATACTAATAGAACACTTGAATAAACTTGTTTTTCGTAAGGGTATGCAATATTATTGATGATTGATATATGGTAAATGTCTCTTTTTGTAGAGTTTGCACAGAAAGTGTCTTGTATTAGCACATGATTTATGTCTGTTGGATCAACACTGAAACAACACACAAGCGACATGATAATGTTCTGTGAAACGCTCATTATATTTAGTGCACACACTCCTCCATTATCTCGCGCCGCTCTGCTAGCCGAGAACAGTGATGTATGATGTTGTTCAGGAGGCCGTTCTCCGAGGTCTCGGGGTCGGGAACATCCGATAGAGACACACACTGGATTATTGTTTCCTGAACCGCATGATCCACTAAAACACGAGATGATAACAGCGACCGCAAGAAACAAACACACTCTTTCACTGCGCAGAGGAACTGATGTTGAAGAGACACCGACTGAGAGGTTATTAACTCTGTAGAGCCTGACGTATACAATCATAGTCAGAAAAATTGAATTTATTGAGACAAAATATTAAATACTTAAATATTGAATATGTCTTATATCATATTTGATTCTTTTGTGTGTGAATATGGAGGAAAGAACAGCTGTTTTATTCAGAGACTGAGCAAAAACATGCAGTTTGCTCTAGATGATATTTATACAGACAAAAAGTGATGAGATTCTGATGCTTGTGATGTAAATCAGAGAGATGTCTCTTCTGCAAAAATACAGTAAAAATTGTGAAATATTATTCTAATGTAAATCATCTGTTTTCTATGTGAATATATAGTAAAGTGTAATTTATTCCTGAATGTTCAGCATCATTACTCCAGTCTTCAGTGTCACATGATCCTTCAGAAATCACTCTAATATGAGGATTTGATGATCAAGAAACATTTATGATTATTATCAGTGTTGAAAACTGTCATATTTCTGTGATGAAACTGTGATACACTTTATTTTTCATGATTCTTTGATGAATAGAAAGTTCAAAAGAACAGCGTTTTACCGAAAAATAATCTTCTGTATGATGAACAAAAGTGTTATTATTTTTAGCAGAAGTGTATCACCACATCAGTCACTGAAACACACACACACTAGTGGAGTTTCAGAATCAGAGGTTGGTTTACTCCACTAGTCCTCAGTGTGTGTAACTGTGAGTGCTGACAACACACACACACACACACACCTCATGTCTCATGTGTAACGAGCGATGGAAACGACTCAGGTTAATTAGCAGACATCAGTGTCTCTCTGAACTATCCTGCCAAACACTAATTCAATTCCTTGATCTCACGATTACATTCCTCTGATGGTGTGAGGAGAGTGTGCGGATCCGGATGAGGTGAAGAACTTGCTCTCGGCATAAAACACTCACACACACTTTAACAACTTCCGTTTCAGCAAACGTCAAACATGCCTTCCAGTTCGTTTTTATCCAGATTGATTGTTTTTAATGAGTTTCATCTCTGAAAGTCACGTTTGTTTTTTCTATTCATATCATTTTATTTCTAGTTTTCAGTTTGTGGCCTTAAGCGTTAAATCCCAGTGAAATCCAGCTAACAGGGAACGCTCTGGGAACCCTCTGGTGCTCTTCGCGTGTCGGTCCTGACCGAACTTTAGTTTTTTTATTTCAGTGAAATTAATTTACTATATTTTAGTTCGATAATGTTTTTTATTTAATATATTGTATTTTTAGAGGATTTTATGGTACTAAATTATATTTACGCTGTATTAATAATTTTTTAGCATAGACCTGAAAATAAATGTCCAACTTAAACTGTGGTAAATCTTGAACGCTTTAGAGCGACAGACTGAAGTTTGATCTCTGTTCAAAGAAGACACTTGGCAGATTATTGCTGAAGTGAATTTAAAAAAAGTTACAGAATTTTATGTTTATTGTTATGAAAAATGTGCAAAAATACTATTTTCAATTTTTATATGAAATATATCTTTTCTAAAACATGTTTTACTCTAAAAACTGCAAGAAAATAAAAGCCATAAATCTAAACAAGTCGTGTTCCACATTTGAGGTTGATATCTCCATAAATGATCTTTCAGTGAGAGTGTGTTCGGCTGCAGTACCAAACGCTTCCACTAGAGGAAACTCGTCTCCATTCATTTCCAATGCGACCGCGAGGAGCACAATTGGGACTATTTTTACAGGACCATTAAACCTTTTCAAACCATGTCCATTATTTTACTTTTTATTTTATTTTTTTGTGTTCACACAGAGGATAAGCTGATTACCCTCCTCCCTCCCCAGCTCCCCCTGAATCAGACTAAAATTCTCTAATTGTGTTGTACATTAAAATTAATTAATGACCAGACCGCCAAACGAAACTGTACGCTAATTGTCAGTCGTATTTGACGATAGTGGTTCTGACAGAAACTGAATGTTTTAAGACATTCAGAAATAATGTGTTCATAACTTAATGGGAACGTTTGCAAAACATTCTTTGAACATATTTTGTAGGTTATTATAGTCGGTGAGCTCAATTATTCTTTGTCTTTTGTCTCCTTCACTTAAAGACAAAAGAACAGAAGAAAAATAGAAAACGAAGCAGCTCAAATTGAAAGCCAGATGTAATTTCCGCAGCCTAATGAATAGTTTGCATGTTCAAAGAATGCGAGTTAAACTGCAGCATTCGGATGATAAAGTAGATGAACTTCAACAGCTGAGCCGCACTAGTGTGTGATATTTGATAATTGAAAAAAAAAGAGAATAAGTGAATGCAAATTATGCTAATCAGCATTACATTACGATTGAGCTTAATTTATATTGTTTTGATTTTAAAACACACATCATGGACTGCTTCAGGATTGGGTTTGCATGTTCTTATCCGTGTGGAAAGTCCCTGAAGTTCCCCGTCGAAACAATCGCTGTCCATCTCCGCTAGGGAAATGAGCTTTAAATCGAGAGGAAAAGGAAGGCCGGTTCTGACAGCCGACTTGCAAATATGAGGCGATGGAATCTCAATGAGGCTTGAAAAAGGGAAATGCATAAATAGATTAGAGTGAATGTGCCCAAGCAAATCTAATTATGAAGCCGCCGGATCTCCTGATTTAGAAGAGAGAGAGAGGGAGAGAGAGAGAGAGAGAGAGAGAGAGAGAGGGGGGGGGAGTGGGGGGGAGAGAGAGAGGGGGGAGAGGGAGAGAGAGAGGGAGAGAGAGGGAGAGAGAGGAGGGGGGAGAGAGAGAAAGAGAGAGAGAGAGAGAGAGAGAGAGGGGGGAGAGAAAGAGAGAGAGAGAGAGAGGGAGAGAGAGAAAGAGAGAGAGAGAGGGGGGATAGAAAGAGAGAGAGGTGGGGGAGAGAGAGGTGGGGAGAGAGAGAGAGAGAGAGAGAGAGAGAGAGGAGGGGGGAGAGAGAGAGGGGGGGAAGGAGAGGGAGAGAGGGGGGGAGAGAGAGAAAGAGAGAGAGAGAGAGAGAAAGAGAGAGAGAGAGGGGGGGAGAGAGAGAGAGAGAGAGGGGAGAGAGAGAGAGAGAGAGGGGGGGAGAGAGAGAGAGAGAGAGGGGAGAGAGAGAGAGAGAGAGGGGGGAAGGGAGAGAGGGGGGAGAGAGAGAGAGAAAGAATTGAATTGAAGAGAATTGAATTGAATTGAATTGAGAGGGGGGGAGAGGGGGGGAGAAAGAGAGAGGGGGGGGGGATTATTCCAGACTCTTTGGCACGTTTGTGATGAGATTTGTGACGTAGACAAAGAAGTAGAGTCTCAGATTTCCATGTAAATTGGATGAGCTTCTGATTGGCAGGTTTGCATGAGGAATAGTTAACAGTCTGAGATGAACAATTCAGCTTTCATTAAACTCGAGGGACTTCAGAATTTACCATCATTTATCCGTCACTGATGGTAAGAGCATTCTAGTACTAAAAATGTTGTGATCAATATCATGTCAAAATATGTTAATTTTTTTAAATTGCTTTAACTCTTCAAAATTATTTCACTAAACCCTAAACCTCAAAATAATGAATTGGTTTGAGTAGAGCCAACTCAAATTACACAAATTAGTTCCATCAAATGAACTTTTATGAGTATTTAGAACGTCTCGGTTACGGATGTAACCCTCGTTCCCTGAGTAGGGAACGGAGACGTTACGTCGGATGACGACGATTGGGGTTTCGCTTAGAAAGCCTCTCAGCTTCGAGTATATAAAACGAGCCAATGGCAATGAAATGTCATGGGTCTGCGGAATTTGCATAGCGTATCTCCGCCCACCGCAGGGGGTATATAAGGAAGTACGCTGCAATATGCAGATATGTCTTCGCTGAGGAGCCCAGACTGAACTCAGGCGTTTTTCAGCGATACAGCGGAAGTGGCAGGAAGACGTAACGTCTCCGTTCCCTACTCAGGGAACGAGGGTTACATCCGTAACCGAGATGTTCCCTTTCGTGGTCACTCCGAGTTACGTCGGATGACGACGATTGGGGTTCCAGTCTAATCACGCCACCTCGGCTGTCATCCAGTGCCCTGCGTAAGTCTGAGCTCCCTGTTGTGAGAATAGCACGAACGAAGGAGTCCTACTTAACACAGGAATACCAAGGTACACTGGGAAGCATATCTCAGGAGAAATATGCAATTATGCCCAACCATTAAGGGGGGGACTTGAGAGACACATATGACCCAGAGGGATGCATATGGGGTATCACTGAGGTGTCCAGCCGCAGGTGGAATATTTAAACCCCAGGGGTGGCAAGGTGGCTTGCCAAGGGAAAGACACACGCTCAAAAGAGACTTACAGTGGAATACACATGTGGGGGTCGCCCAAAGGGGGGACCATGCACATGGAGGCACCTAGTCAAGCGCAAGAGCTGTGTTATGGCAGATTGGCATAACTCAGGCGTTGACGTAACCAGTGCTGGAGGAACTCAGAGCTTATCAGACTCACCTGAGAAGATGATCGCACGTATCCCGTCCGTGGAGAGGAATGGCGAGCAAGCGAAGACACCTGAGCAGAATCTAGTACCGGCTGGTTGAAGCGAGTACATGAGAAGAAACTGGCTCTACTCGGAGATTATAGAATCTCGCAAATGTGTTGGGTGTCGCCCAGCCTGCAGCTCTACAAATGTCTGTTAGCGAGGTGCCATGCGCTAGAGCCCAAGAGGAGCCACACTACGAGTGGAGTGGGCTTTCACACCAAGGGGGCATTGACGACCTTGCTGCTGGTATGCCAAAGCAATGGTATCCACTATCCAGTGAGATAACCTTTGCTTTGAGAGAGCCTTTCCCTTCAGCTTCCCACCATAACAGACAAAGAGCTGGTCTGAGGTCCTGAAACACCGCGTTCTGTCTACGTAAGCACGAAGGGCGCGTACTGAACAGAGCAGTGCCAAGGCTGGGTCTGCCTCCTCCAAGGTCAGCGCTTGCAGGTTCACTACCTGGTCTCGAAAGGGTGTGGTAGGAACCTTGGGCACGTATCCAAGCCGGGGTCTCAGGATCACGTGAGAGTTAGATGGCCCGAATTCCAGGCACGCTTCGTAACCGAAAATGCCTGCAGGTCCCCTACCCTCTTGATGGAGGCCAATGCAACCAGGAGCGCTGTCTACATAGACAGGAACTTAAGCTCCGCTGACTGTAAAGGCTCAAATGGAGCACTCTGCAGGGCAGTTAGAACCACTGAGAGGTCCCAAGAAGGTACGAGGGGAGGACGAGGAGGATTTAGTCTCCTCGCTCCCCTCAGGAACCTGACGATCAGGTCGTGCTTCCCCAAAGACTTACCATCAACTGCTTCGTGATGTGCGGCAATGGCGGCAACATACACTTTCAGGGTGGAGGGAGACAGCCTTCGCTCCAACCCTTCTTGCAGGAAGGAAAGCACGACACTGATCGGGCATTTCGTGGGTTCTTCGTTTAGAAGAACACCAGTTGACGAAGAGGTTCCACTTCAACGCATAGGCATGTCTCGTGGACGGTGCTCTAGCGGAAGTGAAGGTAGCCACCACCGCAGGTGGTAGGGTACTCAAACCTGCCTCGTCCCGTCCAGGAGCCACACGTGGAGGTTCCAAAGATCGGGACGAGGGTGCCAAAGGGTGCCCCGTCCCTGAGAAAGGAGGTCCTTCCTCAATTCAATTCAATTCAATTCAATCAACTTTATTGATCCCACAAGGGGCAATTGATTAAGAGCAGCATGTAAATAACAATAAATAATACAAATCACACGCATTATTCACACAAGTAACAAAGTCCATCAGTCCATCACACACACACCCACATAACGTACAGCAGTACACAGTATTCATCAGCATGTGCAATTTTTCCCTTCTCCAGGAACTCTATGCGGAATTTAAAAGTTTAATCGCATAAGGAATAAAAGATTTAGAATGACGGTTCGTCTTACATACCGGGAGCGCGTAACGACGCCCAGAAGGCAGCAGGGAGAATTCACCTGCCAAAGCATGACCAGGAGCAGCCAGGATGCTCTTTGCCTTCCGCAGTATTTGCTGGTTACAAAAGACATTTAAGTCTCTCTGTTTTACGCCGATAATTTTAGAGCAAATCTTTACAATGTTAATCAGACTATTCCTGTCTTTGATGCTCAAATTATGAAACCAGCAGATAAAAGAAAAATTTAAAAGACTCTCAATAAAAGACTGATAAAATCTGCACAGAATGACCGGCGAGACGGAGAAAGTATTTAAGACGGAGAAAGTATTTAAGGAAGAATTTAAGAATCTCAGAGGAATTGGCCAGGGAGGTGCTGTCGCGAGGAGTACTAGTTCGGAGAACCAGGTCCGGTTGTGCCAATACGGGGCAACCAAAATGACCTGCTCCTCGTCCTCCCTGATCTTGCGCAAGGTCTGCGCAAGAAGGCTCACTGGGGGAAACGCATACTTGCGTAGGCCCCGCAGCCAGCTGTGCGCCAGTGCATCCGTGCCGAGCGTGCCCTCGGTCAGGGAATAAAACAGGTCGCAATGGGACGAGTCGTGGGAGGCAAACAGGTCTAACTGTGCTTCGCCGAACTGATCCCAAATCAGCTGGACCGTCTGGGGATGGAGCCGCCATTCTCCAGCGAGAGGCCGAACTCGAGACAGCTCGTCGGCCGCCTGGTTCAGGTGTCCCGGGATATAAATGGCTCGAAGCGACCTCAGATGCTTCTGACTCCATATGAGGAGGTGGCGAGCGAGTTGCGACATACGGCGGAAGAGTAGACCACCTTGATGGTTGATGTACGCTACTGTCACGGTATTGTCTGATCGGACTAGTACGTGCTGACCCCTGAGCAGCGCACGGAAGCGGTGCAGGGCGAGACGCACAGCCAGCAACTCGAGGCAATTGACATGCCAAAGGCGCTGGGGACCTATCCAGGAGCCCGCGGCAGCATGACCATTGCACATGGCGCCCCAGCCCGTGGTGGAAGCATCTGTTGATACAACAACATGCCGGGAAACTCGTTCTAAGGGCCTTCCGGCCCGTAGAAACTTGAGGTTCGTCCACGGGGTGAAGGTCTGATGGCAGGCTGGAGTCACTGGGACTCGAAGCGTGCCGTGTTGCCATGCCCACCTCGGGACTCGATCGCGAAGCCAAAGCTGAAGCGGTCTCATATGAAGCAATCCCAGCGGCGTTACTGCGGCTGCGGATGCCATATGCCCCAGGAGCCTCTGAAATAGTTTCAGTGGAACCGCACTCTTGCCCTCGAATTGGCGAAGACAAGTCAGCAGTGACTGCGCGCGCTCGCTCTTAAGCTGCGCGCACATGGCGACCGAGTCGATCTCCATACCGAGAAAAGAGATCCTCTGCACGGGGCAGAGCTTGCTCTTCTCCCAGTTGACCCGAAGGCCCAGACGAGCTAGGTGCCGGAGCACTAGGTCCCTGTGTTCGCAAACCTGGTCTCGAGAGTGAGCTAGGATTAGCCAGTCGTCGAGATAGTTCAGGATGCGAACCCCATGTTCCCGGAGGGGAACAAGGGCTGCCTCGACGACCTTCGTAAAGACGCGAGGAGACAGGGCTAGCCCGAAAGGGAGAACCGCGTACTGGTATGCCTGCCCCTCGAAAGCAAACCGTAGAAACGGTCTGTGTCGAGGTAAAATGGAGACATGGAAGTAGGCGTCCTTCAGGTCGATCGCTGCAAACCAATCCTGCGGCCGTACACACTGGAGGATGTGTTTGGCCGTTAGCATCTTGAACGGCAGCCTGTGAAGGGAGTGGTTCAAGACGCGCAGGTCGAGGATTGGCCGTAACCCACCGGACTTCTTGGGTACAATGAAGTAAGGGCTGTAGAAGCCGGACTTCATCTCGGCTGGAGGGACAATCTCGATCGCACCCTTCGCCAGTAGGGTGGCGACCTCCGCTCTCATGACAGGGGCATTGCCCCCGACAATAGTGAAGCGGACTCCCCTGAAGCGGGGAGGAGATATCGCGAACTGAATCGCGTAGCCGAATCTAATGGTTCTCGCGACCCAGCGGGACAGTCTGGGAAGCTCTAGCCAGGCCTCCAGAAAGTGCACCAGCGGGGTCATACAAACCACAGACGTACCGTCGGTGGGGCAGCGAGGCGGAATGACCGGCACCGGCGAGGGTGGCATAGCGGCCCTGTGCGGGGGCACGGTCATAAACCACGTCCTGCCAGAGGAGGCCAGGGGAGGGCGCGCGTCCCACTGGGGCGTGCTCTGGCAGGGGTCTGGCGACAGAGGGGGGATGAGAGGAGCGTGGCCCGTGGGCAGCGCGTGCTGTCATCCACTGCCTCTTAAAGCTCAGAGAAAGAGCATCAGTTCTTTTAGAACAAGATTCTCCCCCAGCCCTCCACTGGGGGAAGGAGTGGTCCTGCTCCCAACTCCCCGAAGAACTGAGCCCTAACTCCAAGCTGCCCATCTCAGGAGTGCTGCTTAGCCAGGTGTTAGCCGGCTAAGGGGCAGAGACAGGCGGTGCCAGCCTCCAGCGACCTCCTCGTGCTCGGACCGGTGAAGGCTCGAGGGAAGGAGCCGCATGGAGGTGGCGTCGGCGGGAAGCGGACTAAGCAGACCACACCAACGGATGACCGTCAGTGCAGAGCCTCAGTCCGCTTCTGGAGTGATCGAAGACTGTTGGGCGCAGTCCTCAACCACACCGCCGACCAGGCTGCCCGCCTCAAGGGTGCTGCTTAGGCTGACATGGCAGTCTAAGGGGCGGAGACGGGCAGCGCCACCCTCCTGCGACTTCCTCCTACTCAGAGCTGGTGAAGGCCCGAGGGGAGCAGCCGCATGGAGGGGGCCTTGGCGGGAAGAAGACTAAGGAGACCGCACGGATGGATGACCATCGGTACAGAACCTGAGTCTGCTTCAGGTGGCCGAAGCCACGCCGCCAAAGAGCTCAGCCTGGGACATGGGGGAGCTGAGAAAATGAATTCTCAGACCCTACCACATCAACCTGGCTAAGCCCATGTCTGGACCACATAGTGGACATCACCTGACCCAGGATCACGCAGGTACCGATGTCGCCCGAGAGCGAGGTCAGTAGTGTGCGCGGCGGAACAACCAGGCCGGGCATGGGAGGCATAGCGTCCCAGCATAGGGGCGTGGTTAAAATTTTCCGCGTTCTGCCAGGGTTGGCCAGGGAAGGACTAGCGTTCCACTGCGGCCGGTTCGACAGAACTCCCGGGACAGCACTGCATCGAAGGCGCAGGCGACACACAGTACTGCATGACCGTGCCACGATAGTGACAGGGAACATACAGACCATGATCGCCGTGCGATCGAAAGCAGCGAAGGTGGAGGACACCCGCGAGCCGCGAAAGTCACGTGGAGTCTCGCGCAGCGCAGGCGTCCTGATGCACGTCCGGGAGAAGCTTACAGCGCTCGGGGGGAGGGCGGGGCCACTCCAGCCGATGCTTTCAGCTGCCCGGGAAAGCATGGCTGACAGCTCTGGATCGGTCCCGGCAACGATGGCACTCCCGTGGGAGGCAACGCAGTCGAAACTTCATTTCCAGAGGAATCAAGCCCGCCTTGTGATGCTGTGAGTGCATGGTCTGCGATGTGGAGGGGGGGGTGGCCCGAGGAATTGACTCGTCGGTTGTTGTGCCACACCAAACCCTCAGATCACCCTGACCACCAGCCAAAGTATCCCTTCTCGAGGAGGAGATAAATTGGGGTGTGGCAGAGGGGACTCTACTCACATGGAGATCATTGAGTCTTGATCTATAAACATCGCGATGGTCATGTTCCCGCAATGAAAACATGACTCATCAACGAGCGCTGCCAAGCGTGATTAAGCCCAAAACGCAAAACAGCGCTCGCGACCATTAGGCAGATGACCGCACAGTGCGCACACACATCCAGAAAATACACGGGCGAACCGTCTTGAAAAAGACGTGCCGCGTGCAGCTCTTTTAGAGAGTGGAAAAGCTCAGCAGAGTGCTGAAGCGCCCAGGGAGAAACACACTCACTGTCGGCAGATTACTGCACAAATCAGCAGCAGGAAATGCGATCTCGCTGGAATCCGCCGTCACACCAACACACTGAAGAGCCGCTCGTCTCGAAGAGATTTGAGATGACACTCAAAAGGCTTGTGGAGTGAAGTACTGAACTTGGCTCCGAAGCGAAAACATATCTGTATATTGCAGCGTACTTCCTTATATACCCCCTGCGGTGGGCGGAGATACGCTATGCAAATTCCGCAGACCCATTTCATTGCCATTGGCTCGTTTTATATACTCGAAGGTGAGAGGCTTTCTAAGCGAAACCCCAATCGTCGTCATCCGACGTAACTCGGAGTGACCACGGAAGGGAACTTTCTTTTTCTTTTGAGTTCACAAAACTGACACAACTTAAGTTGAATTGTTTCATTGTTTTGAGTTTGATAAACTTGTTTCTTTTAATTTAGACAAACTTAAATTTAACTGAAACTGGGCTGGGATTTCTATTTCCCAGCATGCTTTGCCATGACACTCAAAAGGGGGAGTAAATGCTAAAATGAAGTGTTATATAATGTTTTTTGTGCCAAAGTTTCTGTTATGTTGGGTTGTTGGGGGTGTTGAGTACAAAATAAAAATCAGTTCGGCTTAAACTTTGAATTTCTTAACTTAAAAATTATGAGGCAACTGATTGCCTCAAATATTTTGAGTTTTGCCAACTTATTCGGGTTTACAGTTCATACAAGTTTTTTTTTTTTTTTTTTTTATTGAAATGTCAATTTGATTAAACCGGCAGCCACTGAACTCAAGTTTTAAAGTTGAATTAGGGGGAAATTTGCATTAGTTTGTTGTGTTGCATGAAAAATTAAGTTTTGATGAATAAAGAGGGGATTGTTCTTGTAGAGCTACTTTCTTTATAGAGAATATGATGTTGTCATGGCAACATTTATTTTTCCGTTACTGTAACTCATCAAAATAATTTAACAAGTTTCATAAAGTCAGGGGTTTTCAGCTTCTGTGAAAAAGTCTAGAGAAAAACTGTAAAAATTTATAATAAGATTAAATAAATAAATTAGATTAAAATAAGTAAATAAATGAGTTTTTTATTACAATAATACATTATTAGTTATTATTGTTAATAAATTATAAGTAATAAATTATAAGTTTAGTTATTCATCTATTAAATAGTGTGCTCTCACACACACACATGCTCACTCACTCACTCACTCACACACACACACACACACACACACACACACACACTACAAACTACATCTACAGGAAAAACTGGTGGTAGAAATGTAGAAATATGAACTGACTGATTTTTAGAGTCAGTGTAACAATTACAATTCGTTCTACAATAATTAAATGGCATTAACTCAAGTGTAGATCATATTGCTCACAGGCTTTATGAACGACTCTACTGGACATGCATAATTAAAACAGTCCAGCATCTTAATAGGTCATGCAATTAAAATGATATTCATAGTGGCCTGTCGTAATTATTCAAGCACTTTACAAACGGCCATGGAGATTATTAATGCTCACGCTGACTGACTTTATCTCCAGCCAATGGAAAATGCTGGTTTTAGTGAATATATTATGAATTTGTAAAGATTTTCATTTAACAGTATTACTGTTTTTTTGCTTGTTTTTGTATCTTTAATCAAATAAATGGTGCCTTGGTGAGCAAAAGAGACCGATCCCAAACTTTCGACTGGCAGTGGAAGTGAAATGACCTGAAACATCGATCAGTTGTAGAGTTTAGAGACATTATTTATAAATATCTCCATCAAGAATCCCAGAGAATCATAATTTGAGGTCCGTGTCATAAAAACATTCTCTGGTTTCTTTCCAGGCGACAGAGAATCATGTACGTTTTGGAGGACAAGAACCATCACAAACACACATTAGCTTTGGCTTTTCAAGGACGTGATGTATAATTCATTTCGGAGAGAGGAATGGGAATGTGTGGATGAAACATTTATTTCTTTTCCGCTTCCATAAACAGGCCTTTTAGCGCTTCAGACGCCGACTAGTGTGAGGAGGATCAGACGAGATCTAAATCAGCAAACCGTCGTGACTAAAGTCTGGATTCATTCGTCACATTTCACCCTCAAATCAGAAGAAGAAAACCACATTATATTATGTAAAGATGAAAAAACTTATGATGATGCAAATTATTTCATGACAATTAAACACATTTTTCACTCCACATCACAATATTTAAACTTTTGAATGAGTCATAAAATGGTTCCCTTCACTGGCATTGTTTTGTAATTTGTTGACTTACTCAAAGCTTGACACATTGTTGCACTAAAACAGTAACAAAACTACAGTAACAGTAAAACAGTCACAACAAAAACACAAGGTTTGTGTTGATTGTCACTCACGTTGAGATTCATATGTCTGAATGATACAGTAATGCCACAACATGCTTATGATGGGTTACTTCAGATGAGATCAGTGAATAAGGACACTTCATTAAGATTTCATCATTAGTTATTAAACATCACTATGGTCACATTTTATCTTGACTTTCTGAGCAACAGCAAATGTGTTTTACAGCAGCCAAAGGAGACAGAAGTAAAGTCAAGGTTCAAGAGCCCAACCGAAGCAAACACTGATCACCATAAAGGCGACTTCCAGCAAAACTTTTAAGTCAGTATGTGATGATAACGTCATTTAAAGTACATATCCAGACAGCAACATAGTGTCGGCCCAGATCCGGCCCACATCTGGTGCACCTGGAATTTTTATTAGTTTATTTAACTTTGGTTTATGGTGAAAATAAGCTTTAAAAAGCTGAAAAATTATTTTCTTGACCTATATTAAGTAACATTTCAGCTTGTCTAAAGAAAACACACTGATTTGTCTTTAAATCGTCTTTTTACTTTGTATGAATGAATTTCTCTTTGTCAAAATAAATTATTTTGATTCATTTTAAATTAAAATGTGAGGTTTGAACCAAACGACGTGTGTAATTTAAGGGGGAAATGCCCAAATGTGTGTGTAAGTGGGTCCACGTGATGTTTTCAGTGAAGATGCTGGATTCTGCGACTCTTTTCTCCACGGAGATTTGTTTAAGTCCTGTGGTTATGATGAACTCAAGCCTAATCCCACATCAGAGAGTCGAGCCAATCCATCCAAACACCCAGGGGGAAGGAGAAGTCCCAGTGCATGAGGGAAGAGTGAGGATGACCGTCACCCGAGGGCCCTTACAAAAAAAAAAAAAAAGCTTCATCACTGAGACCGGCTCAGTAAACTCTACTGAAAAAATTAAATAAATAAAATAATAATATCCGACCCGATGGGAATCTCTCAAATGTATTAAACAGAGGATAACTATTATGTGTATGAGTTTACCATGTTAATGGCTAAATAAGTTCATTACCATGACAGGTGTTAAATAATTGCGTGCTAATAATCTCATTGCTTTGGAAGCCACATAAGAAAGAAAATGACATACAAAGACATATTTATGAGATAAAAAGTTGAAATTACAACATAAGTAAAAAATATGACATAAATCGAAATTATGACAAAAAGCCAAAAGGATAACATAAAAAAAATCGGAATTATGACATAAGAAGTTATAATTATGACTTGAAAAAGTGTAGTTATATTTAAAAAAAATCCAACTTATGACATACTGTCAATTGCGAAATTCAAAATTATGCCATAAAGTCATAATGATGACATAAAAAGACATTATGAAGACATATGTCGACATAATGCCAAAATTTTAATTATGACGTCATGATTATGTCATAAAAAGTCAGAATTGAAATACAAAAATTGACAAATCAAAAGTTGAAATTACGATATACTAAGTCATAGTTATGAGATTAAGTCAAAATTATGACATTAATTGAATTAATGACAAAAAGCCGAAAGGATAACAAAAAGAAATCATAATTATGACATACGTTATGAGAAATCATTTAAAAAATCTAAATTATGACATTTTGAATTCACAATTATGCCATAAACAGTCATAATGATGGCATAAAAATGACATGAGATGAAAAGTAAAAACTATGATTTGTCACGAAATTTACAAAAAGTCTAAATGTATGACTTAAAAAGTGATACTTATGACATAAGACATTTTTTTAAATCTCATTTTTATGACTTAGAATTTCAAAATTATGACTACTAGCCTATATCACAATTGATCTCATAATTTAGATTTAACTCGTAGTTATAATAATTATGATTTTTGTATTTTTAATGTCATTATTACGAGTTTCCGAATCATGATTTTATTATGGCCGAAACAGGCTTCCATAAACTGCAGTTTGATGCACAGCTGAAGCTCGCTGATTTGTGTCTCGGCTGCGTTTGATGCAAATCTTGCAGAAAGAACAGACAGTGGAAACTGCAGATAGAGGAGCGACTGAAGCAATACCTCACCCAGAAATAATAAAGCAGATATGTCAAATTGCTGAAATCTTATTTACGGAAATGCGTGTTGAAATAAAGTGGTTTGGAGCGTCACATTATAGATTTCAGAGCTTCGGATTTAAAATTGAAGTGTTTCTCACACGAAGCAAAAGCATCATGACATCATAAGTTCACATCATTCTGTTATTTTACTGTTTATTACTGTGAAGCTGCTTTTATGCAATCTGTATTGTATATAACGCTATAGAAATAATAAATCTGACTTGATCTTTTTAAAGATTACGGCATCTGTTCATTTTTTTGTGTTTTACACACACACAAAAAAACGAAACCATGCAGGTTTTGAGTGACATGATGAAAGCGAATAAATGATGACTGACTCGTTTCTTGATGAACTAGTCCTTAGAAAAACTGTTCTTCTAAAAATACCATTGTGTTGGACTCATTCCTGAGCTAATGACTGCATGTGCTTGAGTCTTCAACAGAGACTGCTCTAATTTCTGGGACTTTTTTGGAGCAAAATGAACAGGATCCCGTTGGGAAACGCAGAGGCTCGCCGAGGACTAATGTTGTCTTTTGCTTCTATTATTGCACACAAATAAAAGTGATATTTCATAGTCAGAGTTGTTTTCTCTTCGCCGTGCTCCAGTTCATTCTGCAAACACCGAAACAGAACAAGATAAAAGTGCATCACGGAGGAGACAGATTTTGTTCTCAGCAATTAAGTTGCACTTAACTGATGGACTGATCCTATACAGCACCTGAAATAAAGTATTTAGACTATACTCTTACAAAAAAAGGTTCTATATAGAACCATTTTGACATAACGGGTTCTATAAAACTGAGTCAAGAACCCTAGGTTTCATATATAGCCTAATCTTTTTGACATTACGGGTTCTATAAAACTGAGTCAAGAACCCAGGGGTTCCATATAGAACCATTTTGACACCACGGTTCTTTAAAATTGAGTCAAGAACCCTAAGGTTCCATATGTAATCTTTTTGGCATAACAGATTCTATAAAAGTGAGTCAAGAACCTTAGGTTTCCATATAGAACCATTTTGACCTCAAGGGTTCTTTAAAATTGAGTCAAGAACCCTAAGATTCCATATATAATCTTTTTGGCATAACAGATTCTAAAAAAGTGAGTCAAGAACCCTAGGGTTCTATATAGAACCATTTTGACATCACGGTTCTTTAAAATTGAGTCAAGAACCCTAATGTTCCATATAGAACCATTTTGACATCACGGTTCTTTAAAATTGAGTCAAGAACTCTAAGGTTCCATATATAATCTTTTTGGTATAACAGATTCTATAAAAGTGGGTCAAGAACCCTAGGGTTCCATATAGAACCATTTTGACATTACAGGTTCTTTAAAATTGAGCCACTTTAGGAGGAGTGAGTGGAGGAGTGAGACAGCTCTCCTGTTTGTGTCCCGAAGATGAACCGCAAAATAGAAATATCTAAAAATAAAACATCTAAAAACGTGTTGGCCCATATTGATAGGCCCATATTGATAGGATAGCATCTTGCAGTTGATGGAGATTTGTGGGATGCACATCCAGGGCACGAAGCTCCCGTTCCACCACATCCCAAAGATGCTCTATTGGGTTGAGATCTGGTGACTGTGGGGGCCATTTTAGTACAGTGAACTCATTGTCATGTTCAAGAAACCAATTTGAAATGATTGGAGCTTTGTGACATGGTGCATTATCCTGCTGGAAGTAGCCATCAGAGGATGGGTACATGTTGGTCATAAAGGGATGGACATGGTCAGAAACAATGCTCAGGTAGGCCGTGGCATTTAAACGATGCCCAATTGGCACTAAGGGGCCTAAAGTGTGCCAAGAAAACATCCCCCACACCATTACACCACCACCACCAGCCTGCACAGTGGTAACAAGGCATGATGGATCCATGTTCTCATTCTGTTTACGCCAAATTCTGACTCGACCATCTGAATGTCTCAACAGAAATCGAGACTCATCAGACCAGGCAACATTTTTCCAGTCTTCAACTGTCCAATTTTGGTGAGCGTGGCAAATTGTAGCCTCTTTTTCCTATTTGTAGTGGAGATGAGTGGTACCCGGTGGGGTCTTCTGCTGTTGTAGCCCATCCGCCTCAAGGTTGTGCGTGTTGTGGCTTCACAAATGCTTTGCTGCATACCTCGGTTGTAACGAGTGGTTATTTCAGTCAAAGTTGCTCTTCTATCAGCTTGAATCAGTCGGCCCATTCTCCTCTGACCTCTAGCATCAACAAGGCATTTTCGCCCACAGGACTGCCGCACACTGGATGTTTTTCCCTTTTCACACCATTCTTTGTAAACCCTAGAAATGGTTGTGCGTGAAAATCCCAGTAACTGAGCAGATTGTGAAATACTCAGACCGGCCCGTCTGGCACCAACAACCATGCCACGCTCAAAATTGCTTAAATCATCTTTCTTTCCCGTTCTGACATTCAGTTTGGAGTTCAGGAGATTGTCTTGACCAGGACCACACCCCTAAATGCATTGAAGCAACTGCCATGTGATTGGTTGATTAGATAATTGCATTAATGACAAATTGAACAGGTGTTCCTAATAATCCTTTAGGTGAGTGGATGTGTTGATTTAAGGTAGAATCCACTCACCGCTCAAAATGCTGGTAAATCCTCTGATTATAACAAAGTGTTGACATTATGAAAGATGTATTGTGCAGTCAGCTTCATTGATAATAACTGAGATTTGTGAGATTGCGATGAATTACGATGTTTGTTTTTTTTGTTTTTTTTTTAACAGTGGTTTGTGAATGTTTATGCTTTATAACAAAAAATGTATCACCATCATTACAGATGTTTTATTTAGCTTACGTGTGCGCATCACCAAGCCACAGCAGGCTACCGCACACATGACCTTAGTTACCTGTGATTGGCCTGGCCGTGCGTCACTCAGAAAACAACAGGCCAATCAGAAGAGAGGCTCATGAATATTAATTAGACAGGCCAAAATCTACCTGATCTCAGCAGACCTCCTGAGAAAGGAGCTGTACAAATATATCGGGATGGTTTTTGGTACTTATACCGCAAACATATATTCTTAAGGACATCAAAACCTAAAATAAAACTTCAGAATGTACAATATGAGACCTTTAAGCTTTTCACATTTCAGTCGCTGCTACTCTGGTGGAAATATTAGCGAGTGATGCGTTCGGATAAAGTAGATGAAAGGACATCAAACTTTCTGTCAAAGGCGCTGCTCAATTTTGCTATTGCTTCCATAATGTCTGTGTTGGTCGGCACTGTTTTGCTTCAACGCTAGCTTGATTAGCATTAGCCGGCGACGACTCATGAACTTTATTTGTACCTCCTGGCTCCTCAGTATTCAATTTTTCAGTTTTCTTTTGCTTTGTCGGTATTGCTCAGGATGTTCAGAATGAATAACTCGTGATATTTAAGCGGCTACAAGATATTTTAACAGTCAATATTACAGACTTGTGGAGAGCTATAAAAAACACGTTCACCCCATTCGGTGCCGGAAGCGAAGGGTTCTTGACTCTTGATTGCATAATACTTTCATGTTTAACAGGTTATTTCTTCTAGTAAAAAAAGTATGTTTACACTACACTGTTTTCAACTAAAAACATAAAACATTTTATGCGTTTTGGCCGTTCATTTACACGACAACGGCGTTTTGGGCGCCTGAAAACGCAAACTTTTGAAAACCAGATTTCAAAGTGCAAGTTCTCCATGTAAACAATAAAAATGTGAATCTGTGAAAACCATGAAAATAAGTAAATGCTCATTACATGTTCAGTCTATAGTGTTTCATCGCCATCTACTGGCCTGGCAGCAGAATACACCGTTTTTAGTCGTTTTCGCGTCATCGTTTTGACAATGGTGTCGTCTGTATGTGGAAAACTCAAAGGAAAACTTCTCAGTTTTAAATATATTGTTGTACTCTGAAACTAGTAATTCTAAATATGAACCTGACGGAAACCTTTAAGGTTCTATATAGAGAACCGTTTCGGTTACACTTTATTTTAAGGTGTCATTGTAACACCGTAATTATATATTTAAGAACTGAGTAATAAAAATTAACAGCATGTACTTACTGTAGGATTAGGGTTTGGTTGAGGGTTAGTTGCATGTAATTATGCATAATTTACTGTTATTACTATGGTAACTACATGTACATGTGTAACAATGACACTGTAAAATAAAGCGTTTCCACCGTTTCTTCTGCTGAGAGTAGATAATCACAGTATCAGAGTCCAGAGTGAAAATAAACATAACAGTCCAAACAGAATGATCAGCAAACTAAAGAAAGATGCATTAAAACATTTAACAGAAAGACGTGAAGCAGCAACAGAAGCGACGTTATTTCTCCAGAGTCTCTACGCCTCCTCAGGCCTGATTATATATATTGTGCATGACACGCAGACATTACATGTTCTTCCTCCATGACGATGCTTATTATGGACCCTCATTAAGTCTTCCAAGTTGATCCCGTTATAACCTCGTGTGTGATCCGGAGGATAATGACGATTCCGGGAGCTTTTTTCACATTTACCGCGCGACTCGTTGGTTTAAAGATCAACCGGAGAGTTCGGGATGGCGGAGGACAACCGGTCAGCTCGTGAAACTTTAATAAAGGCCATGAATTAATCAATAAACCAGCAGGCCTGATGAAGAGGAGTAAGTGTGGGTAAAGAGACACTATGTGGCTCTCCTGAATAAATCATTTCCCATGATGCTCTTGTGCTGTCCTGCTGACGGAGAGCTCGTGTGAATACTAACCGCAGTCGTTATTAGCAAGTTTTACACTCATTCCTGCAGGGATATTCTGTGCATATCAATACTGCACAATTAAATACTGACATTTACATTGTTTATTATGGGATTTCATTTGCTAAATGTGTCAAAAATGAGGAAAATGCTGCTCGTTAGGAAACCTGTGATTCATGAGGTTTCCAGAAAGAGGGAAATGTGATTTCGGTTTATTATAGTTATCATTTTAATTTAGATTATAGTATATTTTAATCGATTTCCCAATGGAAAAAAAAGTATACTTTATTGTATTTGAAATATATTCCCTTTTTCAATAGTAAAACTAAAAAAAAAAGTACTATCTTTAAATATATTAAAAGTACATTAGCATCATGCTTTTACCTATTTTCACAGTACAACTTTTTACACACTTTAAAATAATTGTACTTTAGTATATTTTCTAAAAAGATATTTAATTTATTTTAAATATATTCTGTTTATTTTTTTAAAGTGTATTTATTTTATATTTTAGGTATATTTTTAACTGTGTGCTGGAAATGATCATTGTAACTGCATTAAAAGTATACTTTCAAAATACATTATCGTATACAATAGTATATTGTACAAAGCATAGCTAAGTAATATTAGTTTATTAATGTGCATTTGTTATTGAAGACAAAATGTGCAATTTGTAGTATTTGGAATAAGCCAAAGGCATTACTGAGCATACACTTTATATTTTACTCAAATATAATACACTTATGATATATTGCTTGTGTTTTGAAGACAGTCGTAATGAATTTGTAATGAACTTGTAACACAAATAAAGTACACTTTAATATCACTAATCAAGCATGTAATTAGTCTCTACAGGCATATAATTAATTAAAGTTGTTCCAATTTAGCACACAAAAGCACAGTTAAAGTTATGCGTTACTACATTGTAATTACAACTAAATACTTAAATTTGCGTCTGAATATTTTGCACGTTCAGAAATAAATACGGCCTCATGTTTTTGTTCACACACTGCCTCCGAAACTTTCGTCCGTCATAGAAGAAATCGGACCGGGTTCGATTTCTGCATCCGTATCAAGCATTTCGAGAGGTGTTTTGACAATTCAGAGCCACCGAATGACGAATATACGAAAAAACGCATATGAAAATTTCAGACTTAAATACAAAATTAGCTGTTCCAAAATAGCTTCAAGCTACTCATTAACACACTTGAAGTGCTGATAGAGTCTGGCTGAAAGTTTACTTCTTTTTTTTCCACCAGTGTTGTTGAGAACTCTTGGTCTAGAATCATGTGATTCTTTAACTTTATAAAACACACACTCAGATAAAATAGAGAGTCGGAGTGAGGAAAAAGGTGAAAGAGATAAGGTTCATTTGGAGAAGCAGGAGCGTAATCTCCACACTTTAACCTGAACCGGATCGCAGGCCACAGTTCAACGTGCTGAAGGATTTCTGCAAAGTACAGACGTGCCGTGAATAACGATGAAGCTTATCTGCAGTCGACAACTAATCCGCCTTTGTGGAATATAATGCAGTCGTGTGTTCACTTTCACTTTGGCTCTTTTCCAACATCTACGTGAGTTGCTTTGCTGTAGTGGCGGATAGTTTAGACTTTGCAGTTAGCATCATAAATTCATTAGGAGTTCACCTTCGGTGCTTGAAACATTAAAGTCCCCCTGTGGTGTAAATCCAGCTTGTAATGTTGTTTATGTGTCTATGTAGTGTTTTTAATCTCCTTTAAGACAAACCATGTGTAAGTTCATAAGTCGACTCCATTGCTGAGTATTTCCTCCTTAAAACTGCAGTGAACCAAAGACAGTCTCAAAAACACGCTTTGAAATCGCTGGTGTTTCTGACGTCACAAACTACCTTGTAACCAATCAGATCAACGTGTGATCGTCAACCAGTGGATCTCTGAGCTGAGTGAGTGAGTGGAGGCGGGGCTCATTTGCATATTCATAGAACCACGCATACTAAATGAGGCAAGGGTGTCGAGTTACATTCAAGATATTTTAAGGCACAAAGACATTTATTCAAGGAAAAAACTTTAAATGTGTAATTTTGGTGATTAAAGATGAGTTTTAAGGGATAAAATGATTGACTACAGGGGGACTTTAAATATTATTTTCATACTTGTGACGAAACTTTCTGGTGAGTCACGGGAGGTTGTGGCCGCAGGGAATCATGGGAGATCAACACACACACACACACACACACACACACCTAAAGGAAAAATCCCGCTCTCCGCACTTCTTCTCATTTATTTCCCATCGTCTCGCTTGATGGATTAGGCCATCAGTAAGAAATAATTACCGGCGCTCTGAAGGCCTGTCTGAGTGAATACGGCATCAGTGTGGGGTCAAAGGTCGACGTCTCTTAGCGACATCGTTCTTCCGCAGCCTTTCAAGTCTAATTGAAGAACATTCCCCCGAGAGAGATGAGAACGACTGTTGAAAAACATTTACACCTCAGAAGATCATGACGTCAGTCTTTATGATCTCTATGAGTCTTTAAGAGTCTTTCATGATCTTTATGAGAACATGACGTCTGTCTTTACAGTCTGAGGGACGACTTGGTCAAGTCAAGTCACCTTCATTTATTATTATTTTTTATTTTTTTATTGCAGGAATACATACAGAAATGTTACAAAATACACATATAAACTAAAAAAAATATATATATATTTTAAACAAAGCACAGATAAACAATATAAGAATAGACGGGGAGGAAAAAAGAACAAGCAAACAAACTAAAAAATGATTATTATTTTTTTTTACAAAAAGGTAAAAAAAGAAGAGAAAAAACTTATAATTTGAGATATATGTCCTTTGGGGGTGTTGAGTGTTTTAAGGTATTCAGTAAAATAACATCTTTATCTTTAAGATATTTAGCGCTTTTAACAACATAGAGTGTTTCACAGCAGCTTTACAGTGAGAACAGGAGATTACAGTAACAGAGTGTTTAGGCTTTACATCAGCTCTAGAATAAAGTTATTGTCCAGATAAAGTTAGTTTTGATTGATTCACTTCCGATGTAAAGATCATTAGTTATTAACTCAGCGGCCGCTAACACGACACCGTTTCATCTGTTGGAAACCTAAACATCCCTGTAAGAGTGTTTTTGAAACAATCTTTTAAGTTGTGTGTGTGTGATTGATGGTCTGCATAATGTCGCTGCTCTTGCTGACTGACCTCTATCACTTGCAATTATGTTCAACGTCCAAAATCTCCCGACGCCTCCCACCAAACCTGTGAACGCTGCAGTTTTACACGCCGATTGATGTTTCGCCGAGCGAAGTGGAATGTGAATGTAACTTCCTGCAATTAACAAAGAACAGACACTAAAACAATCATTGATTATATTAAAGTCAGTGTCAATCGTTTTATCCTTTAAAACAGATCTTTGATCTTCAAAATTACAAATTTAAAAGTTTTTCCCTTTCTTCATGCCTTAAAATATCTTGAATGTAACTCGACACCCTTGCCTCGTTTAGTATGCGCGGTTCTATGAATATGCAAATGAGCCCCGCCTCCACTCAATAAAAACCGAATCAATTGCTAAAATTTTAATATATTGCTGATCACTTACAAAGCACTGAATGGTTTAGCTCCGCAGTGCTTGAGCGAGCTCTTAACGCATTATAGTCCGTCACGTCTATTGCGATCTCAAAACTCCGGCCAGTTGATAATACCTAGAATATCTAAATCCACTGCTGGCGGCAGATCCTTCTCCTATTTAGCACCAAAACTCTGGAACAGTCTTCCTACCATTGTCCGGGAAGCAGACACACTCTGTCAGTTCAAAGCCAGATTAAAGACACATCTCTTTGACCTAGCTTTCACATAATACATTATAGACTTCTATAATTCAGTGTTATGCTGCATAGATTAGGTCAGCCGGAACCGGGAACACTTTCCATAAATCCTGATGTACTCGTTACATCATGAGAAGAATGGCATCTACGCTAATTTTAGTGTCTTTGTTTATCCCAAGGTTTTCCCGCAGCCTGCCGGATCCAGGCCGTATCCAGATCTGACGAAGGACCTTCGCCTGGACCGATGACAACGCAGTGCTGAAGTGCCAACTAGTCTCTCCCTATGGAGGATCTCACTACCACTCTACAGATAAAGCATCGTCGGGAAACTCAATTCGCGTATCTACCCCGAATTGATAAAATAAAATAAAATTCTGTATCAAAATTATAAGGAAACACCAGTACTTTGTTTAGGCTTGGTGTGTAGAGAATTACAAACCTGCGCACATATATTCAAACGCACATAACTATAGAACCAGTTCTTAATGTGCATGTGAACGCCATCAGCGTTTCTCACAGGTTCGCGTTTAAAGTCTGTGTAGAGAGAATGGTGTCGTCTTAGCGGCCCCTAATTTAATAACAAATGATCGTTGCGACGGAAGCGAATCAATCAAAACTAACTTTAGATGGAAATAACTTTATTAAAGAACTGCTATAAAGCCAAAACAATCTCTGTTACCTTAAATTATACGTTTATCTCTGTAAAGCTGCTTTGAGACAATCTACATTGTTAAAAGCGCTATATAAATGAAGATGACTTGACTTGACTTGACTAAACTGTAGTCTTTATCTAAATGTGTATTTCCTGAAAAACACGATGATGTGATGAAATGTTGCACTGAGAGTGTAATGAATCGTTTTCCGCCATCAAAGTGAACAATCCAAACGAATCAACTCACCAAAATGAATCAGACTTAACTCTATTAGGGAGAGAAAGAGAGATATGATAGTAGACCATGTTTGCTTACTGCTGGGGGCTCATTTGCATGTTCATAGAACCGCGCATACTAAATGAGGCAATGGTGTCGAGTTACATTCAAGATATTTTAAGGCATGAAGAAAGGAAAAAAAAATTTAAATGTGTAATTTTGATGATCAAAGACAAAAATTATTGACTACAGGGGGACTTTAAGCACAGCATATATAAATTAACTAAATTAATAACTTTTTTAAAACAAACATGAAACTGATTTAAGCTGAACTGTGACGCTATTTTCTTCTGGAAACAAACTTTGTTGCATTATTTTCCTGTAATCTCTGTAAAGCTGCTTTGAAACACTGTGTGTTGTAAAAAGCGCTGTATAAATGAATGTGACTCGACTCCCAGCTGGAGTGTGTGCATGTAAACTGAGCTTCTCAACGGCAGTCGATTTGCAATTCAAATGCAGGAGGAACGAGGTTAGAAATTATGACTCACTGACAGTTTAAGCACTCGTCAAGGGAAGAAGATCGAGAACCAGGGCAGATTAAAACATACGCTAGCTGTAAAAGTTAAACACCCACGTACGGCGCACTCCAGATCCTGATTCACCCACTCGCTGGCCCTTCAGAGGCCAGACATTCACACATCTCAGGGTCCTTCAGTGCTGTAATCACGGTAGGAAACGCAAGGCCAGCGCTGGTGCCGTTCGGTGACACCCTCCCGACCACAGGGCAGATTAGCTCTTTGTGCTGGAGATTCGAGAGCTTCTCGATGGGCTAATCACTCGGTGCTTCAGGAAACAGCAGCTGAGGGCTTCGTAGACTCGTGCAAATGTGTGTCTGATTTTGAGTGATGATCTCTGGAACTGGGAGAGTCTGATGCCATGCATGACGTTCCTGAATCAATAGGAAAAGTTGGCTTTGGAACAACATTCCCATTAAACACTCAATCTCCGATTCTTGCATAGATAGACCTTCGACTATCGTGCTTTTAGAGTGATCTGAACTCTGTGAGATCTGAACTTTGTGTTTTGTAACACAATCTGCACTGTGCTCATGATTGCTTTCCAGAGCGTTGTGAAGTTAAACTGGTAAAAATTTGATTCCCAGGGAATTCAAGGACCGAAACCTTAAATGCAATGCATGTCGCCTGGAATATGCTTAAATATAAATGTTTGCAATAAGGTTAACATGCAATTGTTAACAAGAACAATGAACATAACTTAAAAAATGTATCAAAGGAACCTCATATGCAAATATTTTACATTTATAATTACAAAAAATAAGTCAGTTTTGTGATTTCAACACGATGGAAATTCATCAGTCCATTTTGTGCCTGTTTTTGCTGCTAATATACAGATGTTTAGTTAATCTTTGTTAACAATTACATTACATTTACAGTGTTGACAGGAATATGCAAAAGCAAACTCTGAGGAATAAAGCTTTCCTCGGAGAAAACACACACCGGTTCAGAACCAGTTTTTTTTTTTGTTTCTAATGTAAGCTTTCCTGTTTTTTGTTTGTTTGTTTTTAATTAAACATGCAAAATGCACAAAGGTATTAATAAAAGTTGATCATGGCACTAACAACGCCACAGTCATGATTTTGATGTTGGGTTAAAAATAACCCAACGAGTAACCCAACTATGGGGTGGTTTATCACCTTCCCAACTGTGGGTTATTTTAACCCAATGCATTGGGTTACAAGCCAGCTGGGTTAAAAGTTAACTATTTATTTTTATTTATGACATTATTTTAATAAATAAATACACTTTGTTTTCAAATACAGACTGTTTATTTGTATAAGACAATAACTATGTCTCAACAAATATATCTTTTAATTACAAACTAAATATTGGGGAGCCTAGATTTTAGTGTAAATATACGTAATTGTGTACATAAATTCAAAACACACAAGTGTAAACACAACATACCTATTTAACCGGGTTATTACTAGAAATTACCCAACGATTAAAAAATTGGCCCAATATTTTTTGGAAAAATAACCCAACATAGTGACCCAATATGTGTAACCCAGCGGTTGGGTTAAAAAAAAAAAACAATATTTTTACTTTGACTTCAGCATAGTCCTCTGAGAAAACACACCGTTTTAGAACATGGTCTTTTTTCCCTTGTTTCTAATGTAAGTTTTTTTTTTTTTTTATTAAACATGCAAAATGCACAAATGTATTAATAAAAGTTGATTATGGCACTAACAACGCCACGGTCATGAGAACTAAACCTTAACATGACATAAATAGTGATGCACAATATATTGGCCACCATACGCCATAATCAGCCGATATTTGTAATGTTATCGGCCAGGAAAATGTAACCGATATATTAAAGTTGATGAATAATAGATTATTTATTTTAGCTGAGACACATTTTTAATTGCGTAAAATATGATTGGAATCACTTCAAACAGGAAAATATGGTCGAGTGCAACATGTGCAGCTCAAGTCGTATCGGCTTCATAAAACTATAGTGAGCACATCATTATAAGTGTGTGCTTGGGACGTGGTGTGACTTTTATTTTGTAATCAGGTTCTAAAAAATGATATAAATATTTGGAATAATATTTATCGGCCAATATATCGGTTATCGGCTTTCAAATATAAAGAATTATCGGTTATCGGTATCGGCCAAAATGTTCATATTGGTGCATCCCAAGACACAAACCTTAAATACAATGTATGAATTTACAAAAAATGAACATAATTAAAAGTATTTCTCAATTGCATCTCATTTACTAATATCTTGCACACTGATCGCTGCGCCTGTGAGTCAGGATTCACGGCTTCACGTGAACGGAGACCCTTTCCGTCGGCCGTCTCGTGTGAGCGCCGCAGAGAGTGAGTGGAAATTAAAGAACTCCGCTGAACCTGATCGAGTCTGACAGAGGGAAAAGGGCAGCTGTGGCGATCCGCTCTTTTCATTTCGGCTGAATATCAGTCGGCGCACATGTCCATCACACACTCGTCCGCTGGAACACACACACACACGGATTCCTCCCGGAAGCGGCTCCGTTCGACTGACCCGCTGTAGCCGAGGGCAGATTCAGAGGAGTTCTGTTTATCTGAAGTGATAGTGTCTCTGCTATTGGTATCAGCTCAGATCTGCGTTTAGAAGGAAAGGTCTTATTCAGTTGTACTGGAGAGGGATTGCAGATCTGGGAATATGTAAAGCCAGGACTGTGGAAATGTGGAATATAAGCACTTAAAGGCTAAATATAATTATAGTTGTCGCATAATATGTTGACCCCTCGCCTTAAAAACATTCACTAACTGTTGTCATCTGTCACATCATCAGACACTGGCAACACTGAGACTCCGTAGCGACGCAAAGGTCATGCTACCTTTTTCTAAATGCCATAATCATTTGTTAACAAACAAGTATTCATTACTTCAGTGAGCTCATTGTTTCTGCCTTTAAAGGTCCCGTTCTGCGTGATCCCATGTTTCAAACTTTAGTTAGTGTGTAATGTTGTTGTTAGAGTATAAATAATATCTGTAAAATTATAAATTTTAGATCTGGCTTTAGCACCATGGATCATGTGCAGGTGCTGAACCAGCTGCTCGAGCGGACCAGGGAATACAAGATGCCGCTGGTCCTGGCTTTTGTCGACTATGAGAAGGCCTTCGACTCGGTCGAGATTAACGCCGTGTTGCTCGCCCTCCAACAACAAGGCATCGGTGACGAGTACGTGGCCCTACTGCAGGAGCTGAACAGCAACTGCGCCACCACCATCACCCTGTTCGACTGGCCGCTTAATATCAAGGTCGGCCGCGGGGTCAAGCAGGGAGACACCATCTCGCCCAAGCTTTTCACCGCCTGTCTCGAGCAAATTTTCCGGCAGCTCAGCTGGGACGAGGTCGGCATCAAGATCAACGGCCGCTGGCTCAATCACTTGCGCTTTGCCGATGACATCGTGCTGATAGGCTGTTCGGCGGTTGATGTACAGCAGCGGCTTGACCAGCTCAACCAGGCTGGTGCCCGGTTCGGCCTCAAAATCAATCTGGCCAAAACTAAGTGGATGCGCAACGACCAGGTGGCCGACACCACCCTCCATGTCGACCAGCATCAGCTCCAGCAAGTAGATAGCTATATCTACTTGGGCCAGGAGCTGACCATCGACCACAAGATTGGCCGAGAACTGGCACGACGACGCCGAGCAGCCTGGGTCAGCTTCGGCTCAATTGCCGAGACGGCCAACAATAGAGCCATTGACCCGGACATCAGGGCTGCCCTATTCAACAGCACCGTCCTGCCTGCCATGCTCTATGGGGCTGAGACCTGGACAATGACGGCGGCCGACCGGTTAAAGCTGGCCGTGACTGAACGCGCAATCGAGCGCCGTATGATCGGGGTCAAACAGACCGACCACGTCCGCAACGAGCAGTTGCGGGCCATGACCAGGGTGGACGACGCGGTGGACCTGGCCAACAAGGCCAAGAAGCGCTGGGCCGGGCACCTGATGCGGCGTACGGACGAAAGATGGACGCGCGAAGTCACCGTCTGGCTGCCGATCGAAATCAAGCGGCCACGTGGACGCCCTGCAACACGATGGCGCGACTCGCTACGACAAGATCTGGGACACAATTGGATGAGGCTCGCCCAGGACCGACAGACCTGGACAGATCGTTGTGGTCTGCGCTGACCACTTTTGGCCAGTGAAGACAGACCGATTCTGGATTCTGGAAAATTATAAAGCTCAAAGTTCAATGCCAAGCGAGATATTTTATTTAACAGAAGTCGCATACATCGAACGGCTGGATTGAACTACACCCCTCTACTTCCTTCTTTAATGACGTCATTAAAACCGTGTTTTGACTAACCTCCGCCCACAGGAACACAGGCGTATTGATGATGGCGAAATGTCAACAGACGGTTTATGTTTATCTATAATCGGATACCGCAAAAGTTTAATTCGAAGTTGTTAGTTTGCTCTGTCCATTTCACTACGGACTGTTTTTCTAACCTGGGATAATATCAAGCAGGCTTCTCTCAGCGTCTCATACTGACGAAGGGGGCAATTTCAACTATATTCCAGCAAGCGGTAAGTAGTGATTTACTATGGAAGTAGCGATCAACTTCACATCGTTTCTCTTAGTAGGATGAAAATAATCTTACTTAAACTGTGATTAATATACAGAAAGCGATATAAGAACAATCCCTTTCCAATCGCCCAAGCTGTTGATCACACAGCGCGAGTTTATCTGGACACTTGCCAAAACTCGTTATGAAATCAATGACGCTGTTACACTGCACAACGAAGCTCTTACTGTATTTATATACCTCATGTTTGCATTGGTGAAACTGCGTTGCAATGATAAGATCTTCATTCACGCGATCAACAGGCTGTCATCTGCTCAATGCTCATCACTGCAACCTTTTATGTGATGGGAATAGATCTAAATACTTAAAAAACTTCTCAGGATTCGTTAATCCCGATAGCTGTAATAGTAAAAGTTTTCCAGATGTAATGGCAGATATTTCATATGCAAGCATGTCAGCCAATCACAGCAGTGGGCGTTTACATTGAAGTCTCACAGCAGACACGCCCCTTCAAACAGAGCGTTCAAATCAGGGGATGAAATCAGGCTAGGAAAAATGCCTTTTATTTCTAAATTATAAAAAAATTTGATCTAAAAAACATACTAACATTATAAGGGCACCCCAGGAAACATTATAAAATAATAAAATTATCCATGGAATGGGACCTTTAATTATTACATTGTTTAAATGAATATCTTTTTCGCTAACTGTGATTTTGTATATGTACATTTCTGAAATGCATAAGTTAGTTTCCTCTGATATCAGATCACTGTAAACTGTAATATCATGGCAAGCCGCTTTAGCTTTAATTGACCCTTCGCTAAGCCACGCCCGAAAACCGCCACAGGCCAATCGTGGCTTAGCAACCGTAACTAGGCGTGGGAGGTCTGGCAAGCTTTCGAGCGAGGGAAACATGCCGAAGCGGTGTGCGTATGGATTGTGCAAATCTGATACCCGGTATCCTTAAAGTTTGGACGGGGTGGTGGATTTTGTTCCCTTCCCGAAACCTAAAACCCAAGGGGAGAAATGCCGGGCGTCATCTTCATTATAAATATAGCACTTTTAACAATGTAGATTGTTCCAAAGCAGCTTTACAGTGATAATAGGAAATTAAAGTAAAGTGTTTTGGCTTTATAGCAGCTCTAGAATAAAGTTATTGTCCAGCTCATGGATCAAGCAGTGTGATTAAAGGCAAGACGGAGGCTCACTGACATAACATAACGTTACTTAAAAATATATTTCAGCATTTTGTTAATCGACGGCCAAACTAGTAACGTTACCCCAATCCGATCGTGACTCTCCCGGTGTCTAGTAAAAGTAAAAGGTAGTTAGTTAAAGGAGGGAACATCACGGGGCTTGCCGGAGATCTCCAAGGAAAAGGTTGGTATGCAAACTTAATCAGTTCATAACAGTAAGTTAGTCACTAATGTGACCCACGACGTGTGAGCGGTAACGTTAGCCTGGCGCGCTACAAATATAAGCAGGAGAATGTTATCATTGCAAAGTGGCATAATGTCTTGTGTTTATTCCACAATACTTATGGATAAGCTGTTTGATTTATAAATATTAGAATATTTAAAAATTTCACTTACGCTGCTGTGCATGCACAGCTGTTCCTCAATCTGTGTGTTTCCCATTTGAATGGTCAGCGTACGAGGCGCTACTGCTCGCGCTGGGACCTCACGTTAGGCTTTAGCTTCAATTTTGATGAAATTATTCTCTAATCGTTTGCATATTATGTCGTGGATATATCCCTCGAATGCATACTGCAGTCTTGCTCTCTCCTTAGGAATGTCTGAAACTGGTGCATACACACTGTAATAGACGTGCCAGGTGCAAAAGCTTGACAGGCGTAGCAACAGTAACTAAGGAGGGCGGGGCTTAGCGAAGGGTCAATTGTGCCCAGCGCTACTCGTCGTAATTGCATTTTTACTAGTAAGAATTACAATTAGAGAGCTCTCCAAATTAATTTTTACTAGTAAAAAAACTAATTAAAGATATGTATAATTGCAGAGCTCTGTAATTGAATTAAAGAGCGCTCTAATTTAATTCTTACTAGTGACAATTCAACTGTAGAGCTCTGTAATTAAAAATGAATGGAAGTCAATGGAGACACATGACTAGTAAGAACTGATTTGTAGAGCTCTCTAATTTAGCTGGGTACAATTAAAGATAAAGCGGCTTGCCATGTAATATGGACTCATGCACTTTCTGTTAAGCTGCTTTGAAATGATGTGTGTGTGTGTGTGTGTGTGAGTGAGAGTCTTCAGTCTTCAGAGATCGTGTGTGTGTGTTGTGTGTGTGTGTGTGTGTGTGTGTGTGTGTGTGTGTGTGTGTGTGTGTGTGTGTGTGTGTGTGTGAGTCTTCAGAGATCATGTGTGCACTCTAAAAAATGCTGGGTTGTTTTAACCCAATGATGGGTCAAATATGGACTAACCCAACGTCGGGTTAAAAAATGCAATTTAAAAATGGACAAATTGCATTGGTTACATTAAAAATGTAACCCAATGGCTGGGTTAGTCCAATTTCAAAATGGCATTTTTTAACCCAATGTTGGGTTAGTCCATATTTGACCCATCATTGGGTTAAAACAACCCAGCATTTTTTAGAGTGTGTGTGTCTTCAGTCTTCACAGATTGTGTGTGTGTGTGTGTGTGTGTGTGTGTGTGTGTGTGTGTGTGTGTGTGTGTGTGTGTGTGAGTCTTCAGAGATCGTGTGTGTGTGTGTGTGTGTGTGTGTGTGTGTGTGTGTGTGTGTGTGTCTTCAGAGAGATGAAGATGTGGAGCCGCTGAGCTGAAGGTGTTTGGCTGTTTAAACCCTGAAGCGCTTCTGAACCCGCCGTTAAACACACAGGCTGATGGGATATGGGCTGAGAGTTAAGGAGATCAGCTGAGGTGCAGCTAATGAAATATTCCACGGGTTTGAAGTGCGAGAACTCAA